>NW_021940604.1:4271052-4499907 GCF_001715985.3 Manacus vitellinus | reverse complement strand
GCCTTGTGCTGCTCCTGCGGGTCTGCGCCTCTCCTCGGGGTGAAACCGCCCGCAATTAAGAAAGCCGAGGTTGTCTCCCTTACTCGGCTGTCAACCAATTCATCGCTACCTCCTCTCGTTGGTTTAGAAGGAAACCTTACTCGCGCTGTCAGGGCTTAGAACCGATAGGGCAGAGGTAAAATGTATGGTTGTCAGTATTTGGTTTCTTCGTTTCTGTGTCTGGATTTTCACCAACGTATGTCATAGGTTTGCAGACAGATGGTTTTGCAAAATGGATGAAATCTGAAATACCCTGCTAGGTAAATGTAAGTTACATATTGTCTGGCAATCCTGGTAACAGGTGAAAAATAGCTTTCTACAAATGTAATATTCGTGCATTGCAATTGTGGGGAGTTCTATAATAGAAGTAGATTCTTTATCATACCAGTGAATGCTAGTCTCATCATTCTTACATAAATTACTGGAGAATTTTCCTGTAGCACAAGCCATTTAGCCAAACAAACTATTTAACCTTTGTAGAGAAACAGTGTTGCACACTGTTATCAAATACGTATTTTTATTTGAGTTCATACCCAGAAAAAGTGAAGTCCTAATAAAAGATACATGAGCCCCACCCCAGTAAGTTTATGGCCTGAGACGTGAATGCTGTGATACGCACAAGTACTTGCCTCCCTGAAATAATGTGAGCATTAAAGCATTTAAATGCCTTTCTCCATCAGGTCCTCAGGTCCTTTTAAGTAGCCAAAATAAGAACATAATTTGATTAAAAGCATGCGATCAAATAAATTGCTATAGTGAGTTGAACATCTAGTCCAATATCCTGGCTCTGACTACAGTCATTAGCAGTTGCTGAAGGGAGAAAAACGTAAGAAACAGGATTTGCATACAATGATCTTTTCCTGGTATACTCTTTCAGATATTCTTTTCAAGAACCTGCTGCCTTAGCTTTTGTATGTGACAAGCAGTACGTACTCCATCTGTATAAGGTGCTAGGAGTGTCCTCTCACACCAGAGCAGGCACAGCACTGACAGATCTAGTCCCTTCATTTTACCTAACACCAAGTTGAGAGGTCTGCCTAGGGATGTAAACCTATATTCAGCCCTGGGTCCTTATGTTGAAATCTACAGATAAGAATAGTCATTCTTTTTTTTGTTATGCAACATGGACACTTATGCACAAAGAATTGCCCTGAACCCATGAACTCATTTCAAGAAGGCTACTGAAAAGCTGTCTGCTGAAAAATAACTCCCTGCACTATTGATTTGAATTGAAATCTGACTGACAGCTTGGTGAAAAATTCCCTATTTCAATCCAGTTTTCTACCTACCTTGAAAAATAGATGAACTGTTTTATTCTTAACTGCAATTCTTCTTTTTTAATAAGTATACCACATGCAAGCTATAAGTCAAGGGACATATAGCTATGAACTCTGTACATTTGAATTAACATCACTTCTAATTTTTTTGTGTAATGTTCGTTATAAGGATGTGCATGTTGAACATGTATAGTTTCAAAAGTAAAGTTTAAATGTCCCATAAAATCTAACTGCTTTGTAAGATCTTCTCCCCATGAGTACTCCTGAATTCCAATCCTACTTGAAGAGGTATTAATCAGACCAACATTGCAGAAAACTTCCCTGATCTTACTGGTAGCCCCACATTGGTTTCCTCACAAGAATAATAGAGGGGTAACAGACTAGAGAACTACAAAAGCATAACCCGAACCCAAAGATCCAGAAGTTCTCACAGTTTGAAATCAGCAGCAGACGCAACCTGGAGCAATACAATCCACAGCAGAACGTGATTAAGTGGAGAAGGGTAGAAACCCACAAGTTGTGAAATTCTTCACAAAAAATAAAATGCTGGAAACCTCAGATGCATTAATCCTCATCTCCCGAAAGACTAAAAGAAGAGGCTGAGTGGTACTGTTATGGGGACAGGGTAGGAGGAATGTCAGCCAATTTCGGACTTAGGCGGTCTCAAACTAAATGTGAGAATGATTTTCCACTTTTTAAGTGGTATATATGTGTGTGTGTGAATATATATATGGCGAACTATGTATATATATATATATATGGTATATATGGTATATGTGTTATATACACTAAAAATACATTATCTTAAATGAATTTTACAATCCTAGTACCTTTAAATAGCACTTTCTTACTTATATGCTTTATATGCATGCCTTTAAGTATGAAACATATGGAGATTCTTATGAATACGCCAGAAGTGTTCTAAGTGAAATGATATTAGCTCTCACAGAGATGTTTATCACAGTTCTGTTAGCACCCTCCTGATCATGTCTTCATGATGTCAGGGATTTGTTTTGCATTTGCACCTAGGTTTCAGCTTTTTTAATGAAAAATGTTTCCCTACCATACTTGTAGAGCTTATTCTGTGAATACAGGATGAGGTTTCTAAGAACATAAAATTCATGTGCTAATTGGCTTGAGCTAAAATGAGTTAAAAATTAAATCCTTTAAGAAATTCAGCATTTCTGTTGACATACTTTTTGTTCTAAGTAGTCTTAATAATGAAATAATGTAATCAAACTTTTCATACTGTTAATTAATTAAAAGCTTGCGCATAGGGTGTAAAAACAAATTAATAGATTAAGTTGTAATTAAGTTTATCTATTCATGGTTATAGCTAATGGCTGTGGCTATACAGACTGTAAATAGAACTGTGTGAATAGCTTTGCTGCTGACTCCTGGGAGTCTACTGCACCCTCCAAAGGAGCCCAACCCTTCTGCTTGGCACCTCTGCACATCTTGGTTACAGTGGGTCTGACATAGGGAGCTGCATGCACATCTCACTTCAATTATCCAGAAAGTTAACCATTTCAGAGAAATCTTTTCTGCAAATATTCTGTGTCTCAAGTTGAAGTTGGGTGTTTGTTCTCAAAAGCTGTCCCTTGGCATTGCTGCTGTCTCTAGCGTGCACAAAGGAAGCAGCCAAGCAGTGTAACTGTGGCAGGAACCTGGGGGAATGCTTAAAGCACACAAACAGATGAACTTGGCATCTGCTCAGCCACCGTGTAACCTGTGCCTCAACCAAACCAAAGTAAGGGCTTGATTCCCTGGTGTGCTTTATCTGCTTTGCACTGCTCCAGTGATGCAAAATAGATGTAAACTCAATTTAAATGACTTCTGTGCTTTTAATAATTTGTGTTGTTCTGGTATATTAGTGAATCTGTGCTTAAATAAAAGTATTGTATTCAATTTAATATTGATTCTATCATATCTTCATAAAAATTTTGAATGATAACTTTGTCTTTAAGTTCCTTGTTTATAAAATATAAACTAAGTGCTTCTAACCTTTCATAGAACCAAAATTTTCATACATTATTTACTTTATAAGCAGATGCCTGTAAGTTCTAAGAAATCAGAAAATTTCTAGGTAGAATGTCTGTGGAGAATTACAGGTAGGGAGATAGAACAGAAAGAAAACTTAATAAAATCTTAAATCCTACAGCCAAACATTAAAGACACTCACACATCTTAAACACTACACCTGCGCTGCATAATCTTTCTCCATACTAAAATAGCGAGTGATATATAGTCTAGGTTCTTCAGTAAGAAAGGGGTAAATTAGAGAGTGATGCATTAACACAGCTATGTACCTTCTGCTACCGAAGCAGCTTCATTTAAATCAGTTTGGCCGCTCTCTCCAGTAATGCCAGCTCTGTGCTTGATGAAATATGGGAGACATTACAAGCTAGACCACTATATAGCCCAACTCTGTACATACGGACTGGTAGAAAGTATATCAGAGTAACGCTGTCTTTAAAAGGAGACAGCCACACTGTCTCAGCTCCCTGATGTAAAGTCAATTGATTATGCCACCTTGCTCTGTAATTTTAGCTAAGTGCAAGTCTAAGCAAGACTTGGTCTTATTTTGTTTTAGGAAGGTTGAATATGATTTGGGCAGTTTTGCTGTGCTGTGGTATACTGTAACAATGTCTTAATTTATCAGCAACTCATGTCAGTTACAGTAAAATAATCCTATTAGAGAAAGCAGTTAAACCCCAGGAAGCATGGGTGAAGGCTGTCGTGGTATCCTTAGCACAGCACTTTTATGCTGCTCTCAACACCAGGTTGGATGGGGCTTTGAGCAACCTGTCAGGCGGGTTGGAACTAGATTATAGGTCCATTCCAACCCAAACTGTTCCACGATTCTGTGATTCTCTGATGCTGTAGTCCAAACAACTTTCAAGAGAGAGATCTCGAAACACTGAGCACCCCAAGAGGCAATGTTCCTAGGCACATCTCAGCCATGGCAAGGATGGAATGCCTTAGATTTCTTACAGTACCACTGGCCACTTAGTGTCACTGTATATGTGCTGGTCTCATAGGAGCTTAAATTAGAGGGCAATCATGGAATGGTTTGGGCTGGAAGGGACCCTACATATAATTTAGTTGCAACCCCCTTGCCACAGATGGGGACACATTCCACTAGACCAGGTTGCTCAAAGCCCCATCCAACCTGACCTTGAACACTTCCAGGGATGGGGCATCCCCACTTTCTCTGGCAACTCATTCCAGTGCCTCACTAGCCTCATAGTGAAGAAATGTATAGGAAATTTTTAGTACCATCGTTACTGTTTGTCATTTATGTAATGAAAGCAACCTTCTGAAATAAGGAATTTCTTATCAAATCCACCTTACTCTGACAGCACTGCAGACAGCACATGCTTTTGGATACTCACATTGCACCAGACCTTTGGGTGGTGTAGATGCTGCTCTGTCAATGATTTGCATAATACGAAAATGGGGAACAGCGAGTAATAACTTCCTATATAAGAACTTCACAAGTAACCTTGTTTTAATGAATGTAGGTTGGAAGGGTCATCCTAATTACTCAGTGTCCAAAAGGTACTTTTATTTCCAAGTCTTATTATCCTCAGAAACTACAAAGTTCTAAAATATTAATCAGATACTTCCTAGCTTTTAAGATGGGTTTGGGAAGAGAGGAGTGACATGTAGAAGTTATTTTTTTATCATTCACATAGAATGGTTTAAAAATATACTAGGTTTTTGTAATGCAGTTGTCATATAAAGGTCTGGTAATCTAATTGATACAGTTTGATATATCTGATAATCTAGTAACTGGAGTCTAATGTGTAGCATTATTTTCGCTATTATAGGCATTATATTTGTCCAAATATTTTTTAAGTAATTAGTGACCCTCACAATGTAAAAAACTCAGATGATATTAATAATTCAAGTCTCAGTGGTATGGTAAGCACTGTGCTGACCAAAATAGACAAGGATGTTTTCAAATTCTTTGATTATTTGATATGTAAAATTAAGTCATAGAGCAACCGCAAAAAAAATTAAGTACTTGTGTGGTGAGAATCTTGAAAAGGATAGAGGGAATACCTCTACCCAGTGAATGCAGCTACTTCATAAACTGTGAAGTTATGAATGTGGCAGCTTTGAGATGATAGCTCCTGTAGCACTGTGCATTGGTCAGTGATTCAGTATACAGAAATATGACTATTTATTGGATTTGTCCTGAGCTCTCCTTCCAGAGGACCATCCCGTATGCAAAGTCTCAAAGCCGATGCCTCCACTGCTCATTGCAATCTAGGATAGAGATATCTGACAAAGGTTGGACACTTGAAAAATCTAGTTAAAGCAGCACTGAGCCCTGTGCAAGAGAATTACAATATTTTACCTCTACTGTCTGTGTGTCATCTTGCATTATAGACTACTCTGAAACTGAGAAATACACTCCTGAATTTTTTTCTATTTTTAATATAAATAGCTCCTGAGGGCATTTACCATGAAATGTGTCCCATGCTGTTTCAACCACTCTCTTAGCTCTTTGTAAACCTTCTTTAATTGATGAATAACCGTCTTAATCTGAGGACATCACAACTGTTGTTTTAATGAAAAATACAGAAGTAACATGGCTTTCACCTGTCTAAGATTTCGGCTTTATGAAGGCAAGGTAGCACAACTCTTGTGGGTACAGGATTGCACTGAGTATTTCTTCTAGTTGCCATGACTCTCAGTTTTTGTTAAAAGTCGCATGTTATGTCTCTGCAAACTAACAGATGCCCGAGTTTGTGCACCAGAACTTGATCGTTTTTTTACTGAATTGTTAGAATGGTCCCAAAGCTGACTGGAAAGTTATCACATTCTGGGGATCATTACCAATAAAATGCTGATACGAGACTGTTCTGTTACCCAAAGCAGGTCAATCTAATTGTATGAATGTAACTGAATTGGTTATTTAGCCTCAGGGCCAGAGAACAAGCCCTGGAATTGTTTAGCTTTCCAGTACAGGCACATCACATCTCTTCAGGAAGGCTTTTGCCTTTGGCCTGCATTCATTCTTCTTAGGCATATGATATTAGCCGAAGTAAATTCCTTATTGCTGTGATTTACTCAACAATGGGTCCAGATCATCTTAAGTCTGTGTTGGCTTGTGTTGTTCCTTTGATATTCACCTACCACAAATAATAACACTATTAATTTTTATGGTTCCTTCTCTTTTGTTCACAGCAGAGAGGAAGGTTGTCAAGTTGTATAAATAAACATTTTCCTGAAGGATCTAGTAACACACCTGCTTAATAATTATTCCTCATTTTTAATTTCAGACCAAGATTTATCAGGTTTTAATACATTTAATATTTATCATGTTGATAACAATCGTGTTTATTCTACAAGCCCAATGTTTTGTGTACTAACAGAAGTCAACATATTTATATTGACAATACTATCAAATTGGCAATCTTATATAAAATATTAATTTAACATTCTGATACTGATCTCAAAAATATATAGCTTTAAAAATTATATGTAGCGTAACTCATATCAAATGGCTTTAATTATATCAAGTTCATTCAAGTCCTCCATATGTTTCTTACTAATAATATTCTGTCAAATCTCTGGGTTGAGGTGGTTATGATTTGTGTTCAGCATTTATTTCTTTCATACAGAACAGGAGAGAGAATTGTCCAAGCACATTCATAAAGAAAGTGTAAAGTTTAGGAAAGGTGAGTGGCTTATATCTGAATGTGCACGAGGTAACAGGAAAATTGTAAACCTTGTATGACTTCTGCTGAGCATTTTTCTTGGTCAGGCATATAATGCTGTGACAAACACTGTGACCTGGTTTTATGCAATGTGACATTTCAGGAACTTTTAAGCAAGTAGAGAATACAATTGTTCAAAACAATAATAAAGGAGGGGACTACTCTTCATATTATTATTATTATCATCCTGAGAATCTAACAATTTAGAAAGCACTGAGAACAAATAAATAACACATTATGAAAAGGCTGTTCCAGTCCTTCCAGATTTTTGGCATATAGACCTAGTAAGGGCTTTGAGATAATTGTCCCATCATGCTGTCTTTTCTACAAGCTCACTTTTCAAACAACCACATCACCTTTGCATGTTGAGAAAACAGCACTGCTATTTCACAGAAAAGAAATACAGATACATATCAATTAAATTATTACAAGATCGCACAGTAAAATAGTGGCAGATGCAGAAATTAAATATGCAGGGAAAAATTCTTGTTGATTTCAAGGGTCAAAATTAACATTCTTGTCTCCTATTTCAAGTGACAGCTTCCCTTTTACCAAAGTAATGCTCAATATAAAACATCAGAGAGAGCATAAGATCCAGAAAATCTCCAGATGCAAAAAATCTCCAGGACAAAAATGGGAATTTGGAGTTTAGTCAGAAGTCAATCTTTTTGATCAAATATTCTTACTCATTTGAATATTACCTGAGTAAAACATCTCCAATGTAATTACACTGCTCCTTTGAATATGTAACCTGAATATCAATATAAAAATATTAGTTAGGGCCATGTTAGAAAAAAAAATCCTCAGTAAGCAAAAGTCTGCAAAAGCATGAAGATTTGATGGTTGAGCAATGTAGCCCTACATTTAAAAAACAAATTAAAAGGAGAGAATGGAAGCATATAGCAAGTAGCATGATACCTTCTGCATATATCTCCCCACATTCAGCTCATCAGTTCTTTAAAACAACAGTGAGAGAACATATATGTGGGTTGTGGCATAAGTTGCCACCAGTCAGCTCCTCCAGTAAATTCACTGTGAAGTATGCTGATGGCCCAAGTAAATGCAATGTAGTTTATTTCGTAATGAAAAGAAGTTACTGTGTGTCCCTTAAAAGATGGAGGAAAGGTCTCCTTGAATTCAAGAAAACATGGTCCAAAACAGCTTTAATGTAAGAAGACTAAATTTATCTGAAAGTGTAATTTATTGCAGATCCAGCTGCAGATGGGAGACAGTTGGTTTAAGGTTCATAGGGGTTTTAAGACTCCAAATAATTGAATTGCTATTAATGTGTCAGACATTTTTCCATTAAATTGAATGGACTTCTATGACAGCAGCTATTCTTACACGCAATGCTAGCCATCAGTCACATTTCAAATGTGATTGCAAGGCTCTATTTAGGCTCTGCTAAGTAGAAACTGTTCTGCTGGCCAGTGAGATCACAGGCAACAAAGGACTGAATGCCAAAGACACCTTGATTTTGACTATACTGTATTCCGTGAGGTACTAAATCATCTAAAACAGTATTTTATGTTTTACCCAAGTTGGGTACTTTTCATACAGGAGACTGCCTTTTTTATTTGTTTGTTTCTGCATTAAACCCTGAGCTATTTAGGTGAGAGACTGTTTTAAATTGTGGTACAGTCCTGTCCTCTAATGTACAGAGTGTATCCAGAGTGCCAAGCAAATCAACGCTATTGAACCAGGCAGGCAGTGTGGGCTCAGCAGTGCTCTGGATTAAACTGCTATTCATTAGTATGGCCAATTCCAGCAGGTACCTTAGTAGCAGTTTTAAGAACACTGGAAAATAGGAACATAGGCTGGGGGGAACACCCTGCTTAATTGAATCCCAAACTCTGTCTATTTCTATCAACCAATTCTTACCTTTACTTCCTTCTTTGGATCAAGTTGATATTAAAAGCAGGAAGTTCTTTTGTTTTGGTTTTTTTTATGTTTTGGTTTGGTTGATTGGTTAGTTGGTTTGGTTTTTGTTTTGGGTATTTTTTTGTTTTGGGGTTTCTTTTACATTGGTTCTTACCCAGAGGCTGTTCCAGAGCTCCTGTTGAAAACCCTTTTCTCATTTCCAGCCACATTCATTCAAAGACAGCTTATTCTCCATTTGCTCTTGTGCAATCATCCATATTAAATTGTTCTCCCTCCCTTTCATTTGTCCACCTGGCATACTCATCTCTCTCCCCTTTAAATATTTGTCTCAGAATTGCTCTTTAGATCAAATGGACATCAGAAGATGAAGAGAACACTCAGAATGCAAAATCTGTATCTTGTGAAACAAGGTGGCTCAAATGTCATGACAACAGCACTACTCCCAACCACAGAATCCCTCCTCCAGCCTTTTCCCTTCATCTGTTGAGCTCCCTGGAGTATGAATGCAGTAGGCTGTGTGATTACTCCATGAGCATTCTCTCACTCCTGTTTACCTAAAGGGGATCCCTTGCTAAGGAGTATTCAAGGAGTACCTAATACCTGAAGAAATCTTCGAAATGTGCTCCTTGAATTTCAGTGCTGTGATGCGGTACGATCCTCGCCGTGCACAGTGGCAGCAAAACACATGAGATTGTATGTGTAAGAAATGATTCACCATAAACTTTGAGGGAGCCTAAAGGATCTTTTTTTTGTGTTTGTTCTCCATCATCAAAATACATTTCCATGTTGATTTGGATACAGGAAAGCTTCAGTATGAGTATAATTTCTCTTTTCAGACAAAATGACTCTTAGGAAACTCTTCTATATGTTATTTATAAGTGCTTCTCAATCTTGGTATCTTGTAGGACTGAATAAACATGTAAAATATTAATCTAGACATATAGTAGTCTAGAAGAGAAGGGCTTCTGCAATAACAACTGTGTTGCAAATGCATTGGTTCACCTACATGAGATTGCACAGGGCAAACAAAAATGTCATAATTTTGATTTGTTGTTGTATGACTCACCTTCTAAAGAAAAGTCAAATCACAAGTGAAAATTAAACATTTGTCAAGGAAATGAAGAGTCCAGGCCACTAGGATGTATTGGTGATTGTTGATGATTGTTCTTAGACTTAGTTCTGTTGTGTTGACCCACTTGCAGACTTGAATGTCTTTAGGACACTTAACCTACTTTAGAAGTTTGCATTCGCATCTAAAAAGTTGTCTTTAGACCCAAGAAGAGGTTTGAACTGACAATAACCATGCCATATCCTTTATTCCACTTGTTATCATCCTACATGTTACTATACACTATGAAAAATAGCACTATCTCAGGACAGGGACTTCACTAGGAAACAAAATTTGGCTGTGCCCAAACCCCTGTCCCCTGATCAGAAGCAGCCACTACCCCAAAGTGGAAGGTACGCACACACCATTTGTTAAAGGCCAGTCTGGAGCTCAGACACCCCCAACAAATGTGGGGACAACACAGAGTTGGCCTGGCTGCCCAAGTGATAAGCACTTATCTTTTGAGTGTCTGGTGGATGGTCCTCCATCAGGCACTGCACATCCCACCCAGATATGAGTGCCTGAGCCTCCCTGGCTCTGCTGCTGTTGTTACACCACACAGGCACAAGAAATCTTGTCATCTTGTTCACAGGAGAGTGATGGGAACTGGCCATGGGAACTTGCCATGCTTACAGCTGGCAGGGACTTCTGGTTTTTTTCCACTTGTAAGCAAAGCTTCTCAAAGATAGACAGAAGGTTTCTACAGCATATGCTTATTCTTGCTAAGATTCTAACCTGCAACTCCCCAGAATGAAAATTTCAGGTGTGGATTTAGATGAAATACTGTTAGCAAGAATTTCTAACCTTTATCAGTCTTTCTCCAGAAGTCATGGGTCATGACACAATAGCAATAAAACTGTAAGTTAGAGTGAAGCCACAATAAGAAAATTCCAGAAGTTTTGAGATGATTTTACCCAAGTTGGGCACTTTTCATACAGCAGACTGCCTTTTTTATTTGTTTGTTTCTGCATTAAACCCCAAGCTATTTAGGTGAGAGATTTAGGAGAGATTGTCTTTGAGAAGCATGTATAACTTTTACCAGAATATTAATGAGAATGGGAAGGTTAGAAATAGATCCACAATGGTATAGAGGCTCTGTGGCTAGAGATGGTTTCTGTCAGTAAGAGTAGACATATACTTTCTTAGACTGCTTGGTGCTACTTCATCCTAAAAGATGTAATAAAAAATATTCTACATGAAAGTATCATAATACTTGCCTACAGGTCTGCCCCAGTGAGGAAACATGTTAGTCCAAATCAGTAATTGCAAGGCAGAACTCCTTCCTACATTTCCCCACAGTGAAATGATAAACATGAACACAGGCATTCACCCTAGCAGAAAAATGTGCAAAATCTTACTTTGTGACCAGATATGCAGGTGGTTCAATTTAATTCTCACTAGTTCTTTCCACAAAACTAAAAAAAAAAATCCCGAAGGAAGAAGTGCTTGAGTCAGCTCCACAGAGAACAGAAGTTTATGCTATTCACAAAGTGGCATGAATCTTCTATTGAGATGCTAAGTGTTGTTTCATTGCCTTCCATACATCCTTTCCATAAGATATAAAGAACTTTTTATGCCACATTTTTTTCATTGTGGGTTTTTTGCCCCTGGCTCACCAGCTGTTTCCTTGCTTACATCCTGAGGCAAGAACTGCTGAACTTGGGGAGCAAGAAGACTAAATTATTGACAGGGATGGTCTAATAGACAGTTTTAGAGAGTGTGTACACTGCAGAATTGGTTATCCAGATCTTCCAGGTAAAGGAACAAATCTCAAGAGCAGAAGTAATAACCAGCACAGACTGAGAGAACACAGAGATGTTAAAGGGGACCTTTAAAGTGTGAAAGGGCAAGAAACAGGCATAATAGGCAGTGAGATTGTAATGGTAGATAGCAATGAAGGGTACTGAGTGATGAGTCTGGATGCTAGTTGGTGAAGAAAAAGGGAAATTAGTAAAGAACAGGTGGATTAAATGGCTACAGTGATAAAGTCTTGGAAGTATGGAATAGGAGAGCAGGACATTGAAAAAGTAAAAGTCAGAGGCAGAGAGAGGCTTTTTGCTACTAAAATGGAGAGAAAAGAGGGATTTTAGAAAAATGAACAGTATTTCATAGCAGTTGAGATGATAAATGAAGAAGAGGGGAGTTGATGGTAAATGTTGAGTTTAACAGCTTGGCACCTGATTTTAAACATTATGGTACACAACAGAGAGGAAAATTTGGAAAAGAGATAAAGATGTTTTTTCTCTATCCAATGAATATAAATTTTCAGTGCCTCATCAAGGAGAAGAAAGCCATTCACTGATGAGTGAGAGGCTGAAAAGGGGAAGATTCCAGCAACAGTAATGATGACATGAGTGCCAGTGTAGAGTTAAGCAGTAGGGGAATGTGTTATGGGAAAAAGGAATCCACCATTAAAGAGCTAGAAAACAGACCAGGAGATCCTGAAGAACTTTATAGGAGGGACTGAGGAGAACAGAAGAAATGTATTATAGTTGCTTTTTAAAATAAAAACTGATTTCTAATAGCCTTTGATTATTAGAAGATGTTTGTAGCATTTGAGGAATTCAATCTTACAAGAAGTTTGTTCAGCTTGATTATTGAGAAAGATATTACACAAGTCCTGCTTTAAAAAAAAATGTTAAGAAATAAAATAATTCTTCTGTGTGCAATAAATAATGGTATATGGGCAACACCAGAACAACAACAACAAAACCACACTAAACCAAGGTTGTTTTCTTTTCCTATCTGCAACAAGAACTTCCTCCTGAAACACTCAAAACTATGTGCCATGCAACAAAATTTCCGTGATCTGGAGGTAATGGAGATAAGAACTAAAACTTAGATAATGCTTCTGTTCCTGCTATTCCTTTCTGATCCTACACCATGGTCAAAACAAGCAAAACACCTCTGGCAAAGGAAGAGCAAACAATCTTGGAAAGAAAAAAGATCAGCTTTCCCAAAGCTGTGCTTTCATTGTGTGTGGAGATCTGCACATGAAGAGAAAGAAGACAGACAACTTCTGATAGCAATGAAAGTTCATGCTATTTACTTTATGTGGCAAATCTACTGGAGGCCTTTCTTATACACAGCACACTTTCTATTACAAGACCGAGGTCCTAATGAGGTAGGTGCTGTTGAGTGAACTGCAAGTCTCCCAAAGATTTTATTGCTGTTAGAGATAATTTGAAATTTCATTGTATCCTGATCAGTACCCTTAGCATTTAAAAACTAATTTAGTGTCATTGTTTTGGGTTTTTAAAAATAATTTTCTTCTATCCAAGATTTCCCTAATATTATTCGTTAATATTCCCTAATATTATTT
Organism: Manacus vitellinus; assembly: GCF_001715985.3. Classification (NCBI taxonomy): domain Eukaryota; kingdom Metazoa; phylum Chordata; class Aves; order Passeriformes; family Pipridae; genus Manacus; species Manacus vitellinus. Next base: position 4,486,548 of record NW_021940604.1, on the reverse strand, counting down.
TCATCAATTCTGTTTATGGAAGATTCATAAATATTAGAGTAGCATACTTATTGGCACCACTGGTGTCCTGGGTTTCAGCCCTCTGGTAAAGAGAAAATGGCCATTTCAGTAAGGCCTGAATATACATTCAGGGATCAAATCTAGGAACTCTGTAATTTGGGGGATGACTAATTGTCATCTTGAGGAAAACATAGTTTTTAGAAGAGAAACAGAAAATGTGGTTAAAATATTTCACTTAATTTATGCATTTCCTATCTGCAGCCTTCCAGGATTAGGTATTTGTGCATAGGTAGAACTGGCTTAGCATAGAGATAGGCAAGGAGGAGTTTATCTTCTTTCCTCAAGCTGGTATGACAGTAGTTGCTGTATGTAACTTGACCCAGGACTTAACTGGCTTTCAGTGCTCTACGAGTATCTAAGAATACACAATATCCCATTCCCCTCACACCTTTAGGTACCCAAATTTTCCCAGTCAAGTGCATTGAGTGCCTATTACTCATGCTTGGAACTGCTTCTGGCTAACTAGGTCACAACCAGCTCTCAACAGGACATGTTTTCTGCCAGAGATCCCAGAGGAGCTCGATCCAGAAGACACGCTGAGTGTGCGCTTCTCATTTTCTAAAAAGGCTGAGCTCATCACAAAACACAAGACACAAATGAACTGTCATTCCAGAACACAGCCAGAGAAGGAGGCTGGTCAGAAGTAAGCTTTGTGGTTTTTTCATCCCTCCTGCCCTCACCAAAACTGTTGCCATTTTCTAAATTTTTCTTTCATAACATAAAACAGGAGGGACAGCTTCAGCCAAGATGTGATACCCCTGGATTCATCCCATGTGAAGATGAGGGAATTAAGACCTTCTCCTCCCCATCACAAAAAGTCTCCCCAAATCACCAGTTTTGTGTCCTGAAGATATTCAAGGGGAGAAACAGTCTCCACTATTCCCATTCACACTATGCTGCTTTGCAAAAGAACCTACCCAAAGTCCCATCAAACAATTAAAGAGCAATTAGCCAGAGTGAGAGCAAAGTACCCACCATTACAATGTTCACCTTGGAGTAGGAACACCTTGATTTCTGCCCTGTTCTAAGCACTATGGGAGCCACATTATTTAATCTTCGCAAAATTGAATAAAAGCAAGAAAGCACATCCACTGTCTCGTTTTTCAAGCATATTCTAGTCCTTAATGTGTGTTTTTTAAAGGGATGACTCAAGGTCCTAAATCTAGGAGAGGGCCATGGCTGCAAATCTCAGTCATTCTGCAGTTCAGACTAGATTTCTTAATCCCAGAAAGGAAAGGGGCAAAGCACCCTCTTGGTCACCAGTCCTTCTCTCCTACTTGTGCAGCGTCTTATGCCAGTCTAAGCCAGAACTGCCTGCCCTTCTCTCCCTGCCTAAGTGACCACAGTGAATCAGTTCAGAGAGTTAATCCACCTGACAGCTAATCATTTGTTTCTATGGAGTTAGTGTTCTGCTACAAAACATACTTGATTTGTGTTACCATACGGTAGAAACACATCAACCAGGAAGCAGGAGTCAAAGAACTGATGCCTTGAACTGAATCTGACTAAAGTTGCCAAGGAGCCTAATACTTGGGGTGCTACTTTTGGGAATTCATTCTGAGGTGTCTCATGTTGTCAAGGTATTGCAGATGTCCAGGTCCTTCACACAAGGCTGTTCTCTTCCTAGAAGAAGGAAAATAAAAACAAACCCAACAAAACCCCTACAAAATACACCCACCCACCCACCCTCAAACCCCACAAAAAAAACTAAAAACAAATGGTTCATAGCCTCTGCACCCAGAGGTGTCTGGTCTGAGCAGGCACAGCTTTGGGAAACCCGATGGTCCCTACAGTGCACAGTAGAAGCAGAAGGAGCATCAGGCCGGCTTTCTCATTTCCTCATTTTGGTAATACTGCCCATGTGAACTGTGATTTTTTTTTCTTCTGGTGTTCTGTTTTTATTGGGCTCCACTTATAACTTGCAGTTATGTTTTTGTTTAATATTTTTTGTTATCTTACAAAACATATGATCATATGCAATAGGACTAACATTTAACAAATAACTGAATCAAAAGCTAAAAAAGGTGATTCGACTTACCAACTGTTGTTCAAACAAATAGAAAAATGTCATTAGAAGCACATTAAAACCAGCACAGTCTAGACGCCTACCTGAGGCAAAGACTAAAACTACAGTAAACAAACTTACATAGAACAAACACCTGCCAAGTTCCCTTCAAAGAACCGGATATCCTAAAAGGTATTTATCCTTGCGTAGAAGTTCTGTAGCTCTGTGTTTATCCTAAACCATTATCCCAAACTTCTTTCTCTTTTATGTTTTCTAAGAAGTTATACTATAATCAAGTCTCCTTTAACTTCACCCGGGTGAAGGTACTCACCAAACCTGGATTCAGGGCCCACTGAAGGCAGACCTTTTCTAACCATTTCATCTGACACGGCTTTTGGTCAGGGCACAAATGAACTCTTCTGGGAGTTGTGTCAGACAATTTTGAAATTGTTGCCTTCTGTAAAGAGACCATTTGTTTTTAATCTTTCAAATGCTACGGCAACATCAAACAAGACTGTAAGGAAATAGCTTCCTGGGGTCAGGACCTATGCTGATGTAAGCAGAATGTGGATGGATTTAGGAAACTCCGCTTAGCATTTCTGAATTGTCTGTTAGTCCCTGTTCCAGAGACCCATGGAAGAGTTAAGAGACTGTTCCCCTAGTCCATGAAATTATTAGTATGGCAGGAGTCATTTATGATAGAAGCTGTTTTTTAAAAGTGGTTATGGGACTGAAGCAAATAATGTAAAGCAGTTTTGGTAATTCCAGGCAAGACTCTCTTAATGCTTAAAAATCTTCTTCTCAAGTCTGAGCTTGACTTTTTGATTGTCTAATCAAAAGGAAAAGATTCCTTTCTCCTCATCCAGTAGTCATTCACTCATTCTTCCACCTGGATTTAGAAAGCAAAGTTTAAGTTCATGATGAGCAGAAAAGGTACTTACATGTCATGCATCCCCTGTTAGCTTTTTATCTGCTAACAGTTACATTCCTCTTGATGCAACCTGTGCACCTGTGCACAAGTGAGAAGTCTGGAGTCAGATCAAACGTGGAAAGATTTTAAAGTCATATAAATGTTTCATGAAATGGAAAAATTACGTTTTACATGAATACTTGAAATACATAATTTCACAACCTCTAGTCTTTAACTCCTACTGAAAGGTAAAAGACTTTTAGGATAGTCCTCAGCTACTGGATCATCTTTCCTCTCCAGTTTGTTGACTGTCTCTGATCAGTTTGATATGGTGCCTGACTTGGGCACAAGTGGAATTCCTTTGTTAGCTATTTATTACAGTTGTGGTGAACTGTCATAGAGAGAGTGCTAAATGTGAATCATAGCAGATTTTTCCGCTGCCTTCTATGTAAAGTTGGACACACTGAGAGAGTGTCTGCATCTCCATCGCTAGATTTTCTAATGAGTTAATGTAAAGATTAACTCTGTACTGTTGTCTGGTTTTGTATTTTTTCTTGAAAGGAATGTCTTGCTTATATATTGTCAAATTTTAGGATATCAGTGAAAATGAACACTGAAAGACAAATCAAATAAAAAATATATGTGGTCTGTCAGGGGAATATAACAGCAGGGAACACTGTTATAACCAAATTGCAGTAAGAGAGAGGGTTTTTTATGCTAAATTAAACTTTAATTATCAGGATTTCACCTGGAGCTCAGAACTTATTTCATCAGTTAAAAAGCATGCAAGTATCTTTGTATAAGACTAAGAAACAGACTGACCAAATTTTTAAAGTCTCTCATGGAAGTGACACAAATGCACAGAAATGGGAATAAATGAGTAAATGGGGAAGCAACATTTCTATCCATTGTTGCAATAACTTAGATGGAAAAGGACACGTCATTAAAAGAGAAAGGGCGATAAAAGCATATCACTAGACCACTAAGTTTGCCTTGTAATTTGCTGTAAAAGCTAGGGGTCATTGGTCTGAGTGTTCTGAAAGCTTCTCCATTCAGCAGGACTCAAAAAAGCAATTCTTACATTTTGTTATGAGTCAAGCCAACAAAATGTTTTTAATGGGCTTTCAGGCTTGATTTTGGAAATATCATAGTGTCACTTATGGTAAATCTAGAACAAATAATGGATCTGTCTTGAATATGGCCATCTCAGCCCCATTACACCATAGCAATGCCATTAGAAGCAAACTGGTTTTCCTGTACTCTCTGTCTATTAAATTATCTTCCAAAGTGATTCTTACCAGGAAAATTTGCCAAGCGTGTCTAAGGAATGAGTAATTGTTTATATATTACTTCAATTTCTCCATCTATTGCAGTTTCTGATTTCCTTTCATTTGTCTTCAGCATCACATCAAAAAAGTAATTCATTACCCCCATTTGATAAAAAATACCCTCTGTATCTGAAGGACGCTAGTGTTTAGGTTGCATCTGGGTTAGTGGTAGTTATAAGGTTATGGATTAGTGACTCCAAATTTAAAGAAATTCATCTTTTCAAGAAACTATGCTATATGAGGTATGTTGCTGGATTGGGGCTTGGGGTTTTTTTTCTACCTTTCCCAAAGGAAGCATACTGAAGTAACCCATGTAAACTGCAAGTGGGCAATTAAATTCCAATTTTCACTGAAGAAAAGTTTGAGTGAGGAACACTGTATACCATTTAGCATGGATTGGAAAACTCTGAATCTCTTTCATATCATTCTGGTGACTGAATATGACATGATGCTAAAGATCAAAGTAGTATTGTCTTGACTGCAGCTTGTCCTCCATAAACTCACTTGAACTAATGGACTTTGAGAGCTAAGCTACCAGAAAGGCATACTACAGCAGGCAACTAGACTGAGATTATTCCTGAAATCTGAGGTCAGTCTATTACAACTACATGGCTGCTGAACCTCACTGACTCAAATCACAGTTTTCTGACAAGATAAAGTGTAAACCATAAAACATCTTGCTTTTTGTCAAATGGCTATAAACTGTCACAAGAGCTTTACAGTAGATATTTCTGCAGCTGAAGCATAAGCACTCCCTGATAACAAGGGAGGACAAAGAACAGAGAAAGGGACCTGAAAAAGCTGAGACAGCTGGCAGAACTGCTTTAGTAAAGAAGAACAAGGTGAACATCTGCAAATTCCTGCATCATGGCCTATGTCATCCTCTTGAGCAAGGAGTGGAAACTGTCCTCTGCGTTTGCCCAGGAGTAATCCTGACTCATTTAGGAGACACAGTGTATCCAAGCTATTACTTGGGTTTGGATAGAAATAGCAATTTTGCTTCTGCTTGTTCTATAAAAATTTGACATCTCAGTTCTCGGTGTCAAACTTCTTTACTGTCAAGCAAATAAATCAAAAATCTCTGTCCTATATTATTCCCTCTTTCTTCATAGGAGTAAAAAGTGCAAGGGCTATCCATTCTGTGTTAAGAACTTTGTCTCTCATTCCTCTGGTCCTAAAAAGAAAAGAGGAAAAAAAAAAAACCCAAAACTTTAACTGTATCCAAAATGAAATATGTTCAATTCTATCTGGTGACATTTGGGGCATTCAAGAAAACATTGTGTTCTAAATCCTTACTTGATGATTTCTTGTATTACTCTGCAAAATATCCCTTATACTCTTGCTTTTATGTTCATATGGTTTGTTGTAGAAAACCAAAACTCCTCTTCCTTCTAGAGTTATTTGGGAAACTGATGCATATCTCAGGTGTTTGGAATCTGATGAAAATTATATGCTAGTGCATAAAGCTGCTTTCTTACCAAACTGTGTCTTTGCAATAGCTAAGATGGAGTTAAACCAGAAATATATCCAGGCAGATTTATTGGGTCACTGGATAAAACGGTTATTCCTTGATCTACACTACAGCTGCGCTTTAAATTATGTCTCTTCTCCAACAGCTCATGTAAAGCTTTTGTTCACTATTCACTTTCTCATTTTAAAATATCAGTTTATATAGCTTTTCCAGTTTAAGAGTAAAGAGATGGTAAATGGTGAGTAATAATTCCTAGATGTATTTATGATTCAGCAGCTCTAGAAAGCAGCTATGCAAATAATAGATACTCATCTTGTGAAAGAAGTACCAGGGTAATTTCTTAATCTTTGAAGCAGAACTTTTCAGGCAGCAGTCGCTGCATATCACTCAGTTTTGCATCCCTGATCCATTCAGTTGTCCTGACAGGATACCTTCCACACAGTTCATGTGCTGAGGTGCAATCAGGACTAGAGACCTTGTCATAATATACAGTAACTTGATTGTGGTCACTCGATCGCTTTATGCATGGACAGGAGTAATTATTGTTCTCACATATAAGATTTCTTTTTGCACAAGTTTACAGTAAACATCAGATAATTATTATAAGATATCAGATATTATTATAATATTGACACTACTTGACTGAGTGAAGTTCTATCTTTTCTTCTCCATTATTCCCAAAGAGTCCCATTCCTTCAGTTCAATCATTACTTGTCTACTGGTGTACTCAAAAGGGATTGAGCTAATTAGCAGAGGTAGCCTAGATATCTGTAACAGAAGAGATTAAATTGTAAAAAAAAATCTAAATATTCTGGTTTTTTTCCTTATTGCGAGACACTTAGAATAACCAAGTTACTTCCAGCTGCCAATGTATTTGGCTTTGTACCCAGTATTCGTATTCAAGTATAATTGTTTTATTAAGTAGAAAAGCTTTGTTAACCTAAAAAGCTTTTGTTAGTATTTACTCTTTGTTAAATACATAACTTGCTATGAGGGAACACTGTTTTCTGCTGTAAAATAACCTTAACTGAATCAGTAGCAATCAGTTAATGAGAGCCAAATTTAAGGTGTTTGTTCGCATCCTAAGAAACAAGCAAACATGATTTGGGTACAAGAAGAATTCTCAGTGTGTTTGCTAAGTATTGGTTTGGGGTTTTTTTCCTAACCAACTATTCATTAATTCTATAACTTGAGGTCTGATTTCTCCTCTGAATTGTTTTTCTATTTTTAGTCAGATCACAGCAGTTTTCACTTTTCATGAGGAAGCACTCAGGGTTTTTTCAGCACAACTGCTTGAAAACAAGATAAACTGGATTCCAGAGGAGAATGCAACTTTTAAGTCTAGAAAATTAGTGGTTTATAAGCAAGTAGAAAATTGATATTATCGTAGAAGTATTGTATTCTACTTTTAACTTGCTGGCATCTCTAGGAATGAGTTGACACAGAATCCTGAACAATTCTAGAGCCAGAAAGATTTGGCCTATCCCAGGAGGCTCTTTAGCATTTTCAAAGCTGTTCCTCCCCTGAATAGTGAAAAAAGTCTTTTAAGCATAACCATCCTTCATTCGTAGGAAAATGTGAAAATTAGGATGAATTAATTAAAACAGAAGGGTTTGGGTATTCCTTTGTTTCAATTCTCAATATAAATTGATTAATTTAAACCCAAAGACTTCTTTAAATGAAAAACTGGCTCCATTGATCCAAATGAAACCAAAACAGAAAAAAGCAAAACTAAACCACTTCAGTGAGATACTTTGGCAACTTCCAAACTTGCTGTAAAAGATTTTTTTTAAGAGAACATCTGTCAAAACCAATTATTTCAGCACTCAGTTTTGACAAACATAGACTTTTCTAAAGAATGCTTAATTGAGAAATTCCTTACCATGCCTATTCTAGATTGACATGGTAGTTGGCTAGTAGCTGGACACTTGAAAAGAAATATATTTGTGTAGCCAAAAGAAGAAAAGCAAGCTGGGGAGTGAGGGCATAAAAGTTAAGGGGATGTTATATAAGGTAAGTTCTTTCCCAGAAAAATCTCATAGTGAGCAGAAAGCATTACTGATTTTGTTTGCTGTGATGGCAAGGGGAACTAGCATGGCCAAACTGGGATTGCTTAATGCCCTGACCGTTTCCCTGCCCTGGAAAGCATCCGTATATTATCAATATGTTCTCTGCAGGACATGGCAGCATTATATCAACATTCATAGTGCTGGTAAAAAAAATAAATTTCACAGGAAATGGGTGTCATCAATATCACATTTTGGTGAAAAAAAAGATTAAAATCTAGATTTTTCTTTACTCCATGGAATAGCCTTTCTGACACTGATGCCCAATGGAAAACTTATGTTCTGCTAATTGCAGGGCCACAGAAAACTATATACATGCACGCAGTTGCAGAACTTCATGTTCCTCTTGAAATACATTAACAGAATAATTAACTTGCCAGTTACGAATTAAACCTGCTAATAAAGCATCTCCCCATTTTTAGGCTGAATTTTGAAGAAAAAAAAAGTGGTTATTCTTTGCTGCTGTTGCACCTCCCACCATATTTATTGCTGCTGCTACTACCACAGCTGCCTCTGTAGCGCAGGCAGTGGTAAGGTGCACTGAGACAGACAGCAGTGGTACTTGCATCAGGAACTATACCTGTGGAGGTGGAAAAAGTGCAATGATAAGAGCAGTATCAAAAGAGTTGCATACATGTAGGATGAGCTGGAATTTCTGCACTCCTAGGGAGAGGAAATGAGATGCTGGAGAGATTTCAAAACCTTTTTATTCCTCCAAATCAAATCCTCTTTTTTTTTTTTTCCCTGCTAAAGCACAGCAGGAGAATAGTGATTACACTCTCCTTGTGCAATTCCGTCTTTCTAGCCACAGCCATTTAAGGGGCAGATATAATTAATCTTTTTCTTGTGCACTTGAGAATGCCTTGGGATACTCTCCAAGTCTCATCTTCAGCAGACACCTTTGTTCCCCAGGGGGAATTTATTCACTGCCACAAATCACTTACTTTGAACATCCTAATCGATACATTTCAAGAGAGTTTGAATAAATTATGCTTGGAAGCTGTGGTGAATAATTCTCCATTCAGAAAAAAACAAACTCTCCTTGAGAGGGTATGCATTATATATAATTCTGGAGCAGAACTGACAAAATGGACAGAGATACCTAGATAACTAGTTCACTGTAGCAGCTACTCTTCAGTGTGAATTTTAGGGAACAATAAAACAAAAACATAGAAAATATTCAGGTTTTTAATGTAATGGCAGAGGTTGTTCTTTCAACCATAACAACAAAAAAAATCTTGTTTCCATAGGCCTTGCTGACATTAAAGCCTTGGATGTACCAAGAAGGTAATAGATCACTTTCTCAGCCTCAGTAGGTAAATGAGAATACTGGGTTTTATGACTCTCCTTTTCTGAGGCCTTGAGGAGTGGAAGAGGACATGAATGTCAGGAGTCCCTTGTAACACCCATAAATTGATTAAATTTTTAATTTGCCTCATCTTATGTAAACAAATATCTTAAGGGAAGGTGTCCAGAGGATGGGTCCAGGGTCTTTTCATTGGTGCCCAGTGACAGGACAAGGAGCAAGAGGCACAAGCTGAAACACAGGAAGTTCCTGTGACCTGAACATGAGGAAGAACTTCTTTATTGTGAGAGTGACCAAGCACAGAAACAGACTGCCCAGAGAGGTTGTGGAGTCTCCTCTGGAAATACTTGTTGCAGCCTGCTGTAGGTGAACCTGCTTGAGCAAGGGTGTTGGACTAGATGAACTGCAGAAGTCCCTTCCAACCCCAACCATTCGGTGATTCTGTGACTGTGTGTGTATGTGCCAGTAGGAATGGGAAGGCAAAGGAAGAACAAAGGGGTTGTAGTGACACTAAATTACTTCACTGAGCTCCAGTTTGATTTAATTCAGCCTACCAAAAGGCTAACTGAAATGAAGTCTACAGTCTTGAACTGCTGACTGAGAAGTAGGCAGGGACAGAGAAGGAGTCATTAGAAATACTGAAGTGGCTGGCATTCCTGATTACTGCAAGAAGACTCAGGCTCACCACACCTCTGCAAAGGAAGAAACACCTACAATAGAGTCAACAGAGTAGCCTCATTTACCACTAAATAGGAAGATCAGAATTTGGCCTTTTGTCACTAAAGTGTCAATTCATTAATACAAATGATAGTTTCAATAGAAGCAATTAAAATGATGAGTGATGTGAATAGGAAAGGACCCACTCCAGTAAAATTGTTCTTCTGAATTAATTTGAATTTGAAAAGATCACAGAGCTGATAGAAGTTCCAATTAACTTGGGCAAAAATGAGACTATCAATCCAATGGAAATCTGCCTTACTTAAATATTTGTGTTCATTTCGAATGATTGAAATAACTCTGCAAAGCTTCTGAACTTTGATTTAGAAATACCAAAGCATCATTAAAACAACTCCATCTAAGTATTTCAGGCATTACATGCAGAATAGCACCTTTCCATTGAATCAAGATGTTCTCTCCCCACTGTTTCCTGTGATGCACTTCAGTAATGCAACTTCAGTGATACATGGTGGGCTTTAGGCAATGAGGCAAAACAGTGCATCAGAGGAGATAAATCTAATGCTCCCAGCATTAGGGAAATTGATGAATCATGGCATCAGTACCAGAAACAGTCTAATGCTGAACTGAACAAATTTGAAAGGAGGCAGGGAGAGGGGAGATTTCCCCCAACCAGAAACTTAGAACATAACCAACAAAATCTTTCCACCACTACCACACCCCTAGAAACCTGTAATGTTGCAAAAATGCTGTTTTCCAGCAGTCACAGGGAAACGTTGATTAGTCCTTGGCAGAACCACATTAAATGTTGTTCAGTAATTTATAGCAAGACACAGTTGTTGGATTTTGCAGAATATTTTGTATTTTTTAAAACTCTTTAACTTTGAAATATCACTAGAAAAGCTTGTCTAATACCTCGTATGAGCAGCAGCTTATAATTTGAATCTTTTTCTGGGAAAAAAGTGCAGTCATAGTTGTGAATATTATTGAGTAATTCACAAGCGTTTCAGGATAGAGCAGGTTATTTGGAAGGTTTTTTATGGATAAATAAATCAAAAGTAAGATACCTGGTGACTTCACAAGAACCTGAACAGGAGTGTTGAGCAATATCATCTGCATAATTTTTCATAAGCCATTTTTTGGTTCAACTGAATTAGCTTTCCTGTCAGAGCACGTGGAGTACACAACTTCTTGGTTCTCATCAGTTTCATTAACTATATTCAAATTATCTGTAATGATTAATTAACTTGAAAAGAATTGCCTGGCAACATGCCTTTAACCACTTCCTGCTTGTGGTTGAAAGCATTGCTTTGTCATGGGAGTGAAGGGTGACAGATATATTTACATAAAAATAGGGGAAAAAAATCTCCCTCATGTTGCCATGTTCCTTCCTCCTTCAGTAAGAATTGCTCATGGAGTTGTCTCAGCCCATACTGGGGTACCTTATTCCTGCAGTTCCCTCTACAGAAGAGCATCCTTAGGTGGGCTGAAAACAGGGCTAGAGCCACATGTTGGATTTGGGGGAGGGAGGACATTCAAGGGCCTTGCAAGGGATACCAACCACAGGCAGGCACCAGTCCAGAGATGACAAAAGTAGTAATGGAAACTGTTACCCCAGCTTTAGGGGAAGAAAAGAGCAGATCATCCTCCACTAAGAGCTGGAAGTCTGGAAATTGGAAAGGCTAATAGAGAAGTTTCAGACATTCTTTCATTTTGGCAGTAGTCAGTGCTATTCGAAAAGGAAGGTGGGCAGGAGCATTCATGTTTCTGAAAGTAGATGGTACTGAAGAATCCATTGGGTTTTGTTATTTTTGATATCTCGAGAAGAGATGCTTAACAACCTATGCTATGTTGGAACTGGGAGCAATGTACAAAAATGAGCCCCAGAAACAATATGTTTTCTAGCAAGATATTACATGCAAATAAAAATGGAGTTAACGAGTGGTCTACATTTCAAAGGTAATTTTGGGAAGGTGAATTTAGATACAAAACCACACGAGGACTGCAATTTGAGGCAAAGCCCTTGGCCTACTGAAAGATCCATAATTAACTCTTATCAATAGTGTGGGAAATGAAGACAACCGTAAAACACACTTAGAAACAGACGTGAAGTAGAACGGCATTCAGAACTCAAAGTTCACCATAAGCAGCAGCCTACAAACAACATAAGCATGGCTGCCAAGTGTGGAAAAAAACAAAGGAATTGTGTTGGAATTTGCCCTTAGGAAGACTTAGCAAATTTTGGGAAATTCAATGAACAGAAGAATGTTTCCATACAGTCCAAGACAGCCCTGGAATGAATTATTAATTGCAAATATGTGGAATGCTCAGTTATCCAATGTTGAATGCCAATGCACAGTTAGTACAGTGCTGGAAGTGCTGACTGTATCTCAGCTACAGATACTAACAAGTAACAGAAACAGAGGTTTCTGGGTGACTTTTGCCCCACAAACCAAGAAGGTAACTAACACCTGCAGTACTGCTGGGGAAAGTATTCCTATTAGGGCTAATATCTATTGTATATTTCTTTTTTGTCTGTAAGCTGTTTTCCTTTCAGAGGAGGCTTCAGGTGGCCTCCAGTGGAATGGTAGTCTGAAGACCTCTGCCTCCACATGCTCTGTGAGTGGCACGTGTGCCTGCTGTATCAGCCTCATTTGTTCTACATCCATGAGCTCCTCTGTGCAGCACAGGGCAATTCTTCATCAGTTGTCTCCAAGCATAACTGAGTAACTCTACTGGGATTTTTTTTGTTCTCCTTGTCTGTAATGTGGAATGAAGCCACTCCAAGAGATGTGCATTAGAACTAGCAAGGACTGTAAGACTAACATTAGGCATGCTGACTTGTATCGAGTGTGCTGGGAAGAAATGGTAAGGTTTTTTTTCAGTTGTGTGTTCACTGAATGTGCCAAAACTTTGCAAGATGCATGTGTCAAATATAAAACATAACATGAGAACATCATTTAGTTTGAGAGCTCTTGAAACAAAACAGTGGTCTCTTTATTGAGAAATACTGAGAAATATTAAACATTGTGTTTAATGTCCCTTTGTAAAGCCTCTGTTACTACTTACCATTGCCTTTAGTTGCACACCATTCAGGTATCAACAAGGAAAGACATAAAGTAGGTCTCTGACTCTGCACAGTTGTGTTAAAATATTCATCTTTTTCCTCAAAGGATAAAGATTTATTTAACTGTAGTAAATGTAATGGTTTTTGCTTCATGAAAGAGCTAGAATGTCAGAGGAATCTCTGATCCACATTGTGAAACCTTGGAAACCAGCAGTATGAAACAACCTTATGCCTAATGCTTAAAGCATAGATATCTTTGCGGTAAATAAAAATATTTCCATGCAGTTTTCTGTAACATGCATTTTTTAAAAGATTCTGTCTACAAAATTTCTTAAACCTAAGGGGTTTAAGAGGATGTTCAGTTTTTCAGCTTCTTCAGAATGAGAGCCTCATCTTCACCTTGCCTCAAATTGGAGAAACTTTTAAGAGTTGGTTCAGTGAACAAAGCATATTATAATGACCGGATGTTTTTGAAAGTCCTATCATACAGAACATGTACTTTCCATAAGAGGAAAGACAGACCTTAGTCCATAAAAAGCACGGCTTGCTAGTAGTATTGTGCCCTAATTTCCAGTTTACTCACTCAAAAAAAAAGGCTTCATTATTCTTTTATTGTAAAGGGGTTTGGAAGAAAAGATACTAGAAATAGGTAGGATAGAGATTTTAAAGCAACTGATTCCATATTATGTATAAATATTATAGAATAACATACTCTACCTTATGCCTCAGTAGAATCAGCTGAGGCAAATAAAAATGGGACATAAGAATTTTGACCTGAAATGAGGGCTAGATAAGGCCCTTCAGCTGGAATATTTTGAATTTTTATGTTTTAGGGGAGTAAAAAAACCACAAACCACCTCTAAAGAAACCTTGTTTCTAATTGTTGCCTTTTTTAAAAACAGGCTGAAGTAGTCACTGATACTAAACCTCCTCCTTAGCCTGATGCAAAGCTTGGTAGCTTCAACCATATTTTCTAGTTTTATTGCATAACTTGTTTCTCCTCCCCAAAGCATGTGATGAAGCTGCACAGTTGGCAGGACTGAATCTAGCCTAAACACTCCTGACATTAAAAAAAAAAAAATAAAATACAACCACAGAGGGCTCTAGCTCTGCTAGACTCAATATACTGGGGCTAGAAAGCAAGCACTACTCTTCTCCTTCAACATCCTTTCCCAGCAACACCCTTCCCCCTTTGCCTCAGTGACTGAAGGTAGCTCACAGTTGTGGCTGGAAAAACAGGAATTTATTGTTCAGTGGTAGGCTTTCCAGCCAGGCCATACTTCACATTCATCTGGTTTCTGACTTTTTCTTTCGGTTTCCTAAGCTGATGATACATATGAGACCTTGCTGTGTCTTCCTGTCACACTCTCTCCACTAACTTCATGTATGTCATTCAATTTCAACCAAATGACAGGTCAAACTTTCAAAGAAAATTTCAAAGGCAGAAAATTAACCCAAGTGCCTGGGAAAAAATCCAACAGCCAAGTGAAGGAGAGAGGTCCTTCTAAAGCTCTCGTGGAGAGAATCACAGAATCATAGAATCGTCACAGAATGGGTAAGATTGGAAGGCACAAGAGTGGGTTATCTGGTCCAACCTCCCTGCTCAAACAGGGTCATCCCAGAGCACGTGGCACAGGATTGCGTCCAGATGGTTCTTGAATATCTTCAGTGAGGGAGACTCCACAACCTCTCTGGGCAATCTGTGCAAGTACACGGTCACCCACACAGTAAAGAAGTTCTTCCCCATATTGAGGTGGAACTTTCTGTGCATCTGTTTCTGCCCATTGCCTCTTGTCCTATTGCTCAGCACCACCAAGAACAGCCTGGCTTTATCTTCTTGACACCGTCCTTTCAGATACTTACAAACATTGACAAGGTCCCCACTCAGTTGTCTCTTCTTGAGGCTGAACAGGCCCATCCTGTTCATATTTGATCTGCAAGCTTAAACTTTACTGGCCAACAGAGTTGGTATAAACCCAAGCTGCTGCAAGAGTTGCTGTGACTGAGAAGGTCCTCGGAAGGAATTGGTGTGTGAGGTCGCAGTACAACCAGGCTGTACTCAAGCTTCTTCCCAAGCTTCCTGTGTTCCCCATCCTCTTACAGATCTCACAGCAAGGTCCTGCTTTCAAAGACGGTTTGGAACAGGATTCAGTGTCCAAGTCATGGTACAGCTGAATGTCTCAGAAAGGGCAAATCGTGGGGAAAGTGGAGTTTTAATCCACTTTTGCTGTCCTTAAACATACAGTCAACAAGCTGTCCAGAGTTATTGCACAGTTCTTTTAAATCAAAACATTACCTTGTCCTCTTCTTATTATAGACATAATGTTTCTAAAATTCAGCAAAACCCCCCTACCTGTTTCACTTGCTGGAGGATATATATGTATCTTTCTGCAAAGCTCTGTAGCTTTTTTTAACATTATGAAATACTGGACAAAAGGATGCCTATGGACCTCCTCTGTGGAGTCAGTCATCTGTGTGGCAGTAAACGAGGACAGCAGGCTGTACTGCCAGTGAGCAGAGCTTTTATTGGAACAGGGTGCTATACCAGACATTCACATCAAGCTTCACTCGGTGATGTCACAGCGGTGTTTCAAGAGGTCTTGTCTGCTGATCTTCAGGGATCTATTTATCTAAATAAGGTTGGTTTACCCTATCCCATTGCATACTCAAGTGGAAAAGCTACTTTACAGTAACATAGCTGGTGATTGCAAACCTGTGCTAATGCTCAGTGTAAGAGTAGAGAGCTTGTAAATGTACGGATATGACTAGGCATGACACTTTCATACCAAAATTTGCATGTTTTCAGAGATTTCAAAGGTTTTAAGTTTTCACAACATGTTTTCAGTCCCTTGTGTTTTAGCAGATTTTTTTTTTATGTTGGTACATAAATAGATTAAGAAAAATTGTGAACTTCATATTATGGGAAAGTAGTTTTAAGTTCCATCCTTTAAACTTAAAAAAAATGAAGTGTTAAAAGTAGACCTTTTATGTAAGTCTGTTTTGTAATTCACTTATAAGTGGTCTTCAAGAGGTTTGGATGTATTTTGCTCTTTTCTGGGCAATGAATAATTCACAATTCTTTTTTCCTTCTTAAGCTTTGAAAAAATGCAGTAGCACCACAGCCTTCCCTAAGCACATATTGGTTCAAGTATACCATCATACAAAGACAATGAGGAACAAATTAACTTCTGGAATTTTACTTACTATTATTGTCTGTCCTCCAAAGCAAAATGTCCTTTCCAAGAAGGAAAAATGCTGGATTCTTTCTATGCAAATTTTTATTTAGCATTTGTAGACATTTTAGAAGATTTCACTCACATGCTTAATAGAATTAAAAAGATAAAAAACAAAGGAAGAAAAACTGGTATATTTTTTTAAAATATGTAAGTTTTCCATGCAGCAATAACTGTCAGATTCTGCAGGAAGACATAATTTATTATTTTCTGTTGGTGAATATGAAAATACATGCACAGCTTGCTATAAAAATTTGTTTACTGGGATGGTTGGAAGTTTTTATTTTTAAAAGTGACACGTGCTGGTTTAAAGGTAAACCAGCAGGGGAAATGAACTCAACTCAAAGGAGAGATTATAAGTCAGAATAACAATTTAATAAAATAATACAATAAATACAATTATACAGACAAACAGTTGGTTTTAACCCACAAAACCCAAATGTATAACCCAGTACCCTGGGGCATGAACAGAGTGGTGTTCATTGGGCCCCATGAGTCCAAAGTAAAAGGAGAGGGAAAAAACCTGTTGGTGAGAGTGCTGTTGCAGTCCAGTCAAGAGTGGTGATTGCAGTTTGGTTGAGAGTGGTGGTCTACAGTCTTCCTCTGGATCCCACGAGTGGTTAAAAAAAGTCCCAAGACTCCGAGATTATATATCCTCCAGTTCGGGCAGGAATGCTCAGTACCACCCTCAGAGTGGAGAGTTCCACAATGGGTATGAGGACAGGAGCATCCTCCTATCTCACAGGCCTCTTAACACCTAGTTTATAGCCTGATTAGTCAGGCTGCTCTGGGCAGATGGTGTAAATGGTCTATTGAAAACAGTTTCTGGGAAATGGCATGGAAGGCTATAGAATACACGGTTTTGGGTTACACCCATACAGTGATGAACTGGTCCCAGCTGTTCTAACTAGGACAACACATTAAAAAATGATGATGGGAAGAGAAAAGAGAGGAGAAGAAATCGTAGTAGTTTTTGTTTTATTTCTTTGAACCTTCATACATCCCTTCCAATGCATAACATGCTAACTAGTTTTGGAGACTTCTCACTCTAGTTTCAGAATACCTCAAACCCTCTGTCTAGGGAATCTCTATGGATTGAGAGATACCACTGTCAGCTGTTCTTTTTATTCCATGCCAGTTTTTCCTGGTAACTTGCTGAATAGCAGAAAGAGATAAAAGAGCCCTTGATAGCTCCTCTCAATGACTGTCCTGTGCTGGTGGCTGTGATGAGTGGCTCCTAGCTCTCTCTGGACTGGTGAAGTTCTAGTCGTCTCAAAACCAGCAGTAAGAGGCACACATCTGCAAACCATCCTGCTACTAAAGAAAAAGTAGAAAACCCTCCCATGTGATAGAGCAGGAAGGACGTGAAGCTTGGTAGTAGCAGATGGAAAAGTGAGTGTTGCTGCATGGGATGTGCAGCTAAACCAAACATCATTAAACACAGAACAAGCAAGTACAGTGAAAGATTCAGACCAGTAGAAATATAGGATTTCAGACAACAAACCTTCTCCAAGCATGGGAACAACAGTTGATTCTAATAGCATGTGCCAGTGTGGTGGAAAAGAGCATGTCCCTTGCACAGAGTAGAATTGGTCTCCTCTCCTCTCCTCAGACCAGAAAGCATTAGCACTAACTAGAGGAACAGAAGTATCAGGAGCTTGCTATAAGTTTAACAGAAGTAGCATAGCTTGTGGGAGAGAATGGAGATTCATTGCTGGTGGGTATGCACTCTGTCCAGTCTCTGCCAAGGGCAAATATTCCTTTAGTTCTATGGTCATGAAATTCATAATGTGAATGTGAATGTTCTGTAATGTGAGCACAACAAGGCCACCTGGGCATCCCTGCCCCTCTGTTTCATATTGGAAAATCCTGTCTGCATGTACTGCTTGGATTCACCTTCTCTCACTATTCCAAGCCATCCAGAAAGACCTTAAGGCTGTTTCTACCTCATGCCACCTTCTGCTCCTCTCTCTCTCAGTTATACCATGTTAATGAAATACCTTCTCCCCACCATACTAATCTCTTGATTTTGTTTATTAGACTTTTTTTATTATTATTACTTGTGAAGATGACTGAGGAAAGGAGGGCTGAAACACACAGAGATCATGTCAGAGGATACCTCAGAAGTCAGTCAGTGTAACTAAAATCAACATGACTACCAAATATCCAATTATTTCAAAAAGCCTATATTAAGGAAACCTTTCTGAAGCTACTTCTGTTAAAATTTGAGACTCCCATTTCAAGAAGGAATTTGAACAAAAATAAAGAGCTTTGGAAGAAGAGGATGCAGATCTTCATTTTACAGTGAAAATGTAGATTCCGTCATTTCAGAGACTAGAACCATGTCCAGTGTGGTTTCAGAAAAGCTCTTCTCACACTTAAACAATTTTCTTAATGCCTTCCTTTGTCTTTCAGGCCATGGTAGCATGTGCATTATAAACAAAGGTTGTGTACACTTATTTCATTAACTGCTGCCATTTCTGCAAATGAAAATTTTCCAGAATAGTCTTATCTAATGAAAAAGTAGTTAAAAAACATTAAAGCTTGTTTGATACTTCGATTGCACTTGCAAATCTGTTTGCCCTCTGTTAGCTACAAGTTTTTGTGCGAGGCCTAGGATTTTTTTCTTAAATTTCTGCTTGAATTTGTACAGAATCTGTGCAGATCACATGATCCCCAAATGATATCTGGCATTTTACACAGAGAAATGGCTTTGAGCACAGAAAAATTTATTCAGACATTACAGTGCTAATGCCAGCAGTAAAGCTCTCTGTGTTCTCAAGTGTCTTCTTAGTGTCCTCTTTATGAGGACAGAAGCTGTCTAGTAAAGTCATAAAAAGAATATTACTCTAAAAAAGACAAAGATTTTATAGTGTTCAGCCAAATTGCACAATTTCAATTTAAATGAATATTTGCATAGCAGTGTTCTACCCTAAATAAAACACTTAATGTCCAAATATTTTCTGCTAGTAGTCCACAAAATTTCTTTTTATTTCAATTCTATAATGGATAAAATGTCCACTTTATGACCTTCTTAGAGCTTGTTTGGGAAGACTTTAGAAAGAGTCAGGCATCTCCAGATCAAAAGACCTGACAAGATAAAGATGTCTGTAATGTAGCAGTGCTGCACATCTTCAGATTTTTTGCTGAGTTGCAGTAACTAATAGAAGAGCAAGATGTTTTACTGTAGATGCTCAAGACTTCAGTTCTCTGAAAGCAAAATTCAGTAGGTGCAATAACCTGTTCTCTGAGCCAACAAGTATACGAAACAATTTCAAGAGTTACTATCTGAAGATGGCCTGCCATTAATACAAGAAGAATGACAGCAAGGGGGCTGTGTGGTGTCTTGGGCACTGCAAGCTACTGAAGAGAAAGAAATTTGCTCCATGGTTCTGCCTTGGTAATCAGTATGGGACCATCAGAGTTAAAATCAACAGTTCATACAGCTTGATGTAGCAGCTAAGCTTTTAAAATTAAAAACTATAATATATGCACGCCTTTTCTGGGCTGAATTCAGCATGTAAAACACAGAATCTGTGTACTGGCCTATATGGCACATCAGCATGGGGTATGCGATATGAAGTTCTAGTTACAAATACGTGTGTCAACTTCTGTCTTGATTCAGACCTTCTTACTCTTCACAATTTTTTTAACCTAGACATGGTGCAAAAAAAAAGTTTTTGAAGAACCCAGAAAAGCCAATCTGTTAAGATTTGAGTTATAATTCACATTCTGACATGACTACTGTTAACCAGAATAGTTTTTAGGAAGTGCCTTGTGTATTGATCTTGCCTTCCAAAACAAAAATTCTTAAAATGCAAACATTTCAAACTTCCCATACTGCTTCAATTAATTGGAATTTTCCATGTAGACTATATTTAAATCAATTAAGGTACAGGTAAGGTTTCATTGTTGGCAATAGCTTCTGATTGTTCTGTGATAGACTACAGATACATTTAAATAAGTAAATGGAGCCCAGGGTAACAGAATTACACCTCTTTTGGTAGACTTCTTCTTCTCTATTACTGTATACAAATTTATTTGTGAAGTACTGAGTGGCTTTCAGGAATCTGTGGCAAAAAGGAATGTATCCATGTCGTGCTTTCTCTCGTGCAGAGTGACTAGTATGAGTGCCATTGCTCTATGATGGCTGTATAAGCAGTCAGCAGCACTTAAAAGGGTGCCTGGTTCTGCTGTTTTGATTTCACTACTCACTCAGCGTTGCAAGGAGTGTATGGAAATCTTTTTAGCTCAGAGATATCTTGTGGTCCATCTTCATTTAGCTTGTGGTACCTTTTAAACACTCCTCCTGATGAATGAAGACAGCACAAATAAAAAATCAATGTTGTGTTAGGGCTATCTTTGCATTGCAAGTGCAGCACATGCATCTGTGGGATTCTTTAACTGGCAGCTGCATCCAGACTGTGTTGCATGCTTCTGTTAATCTAGTGTGTCTGTTCTTAAAAAAACTATGGATTTATGACATACAGCATATCACACTGTGGATTTAAAACAGATAGCATATCACAGATCATTAAACATATCATAGTCACATTCTCTGAGGGTTTCTGCTTAGTGTTTCAAGTTAAAAAGAGGTTTGTATATTGAAAAGTCAATAAGGCACCCGACTACTTTGAAAAAATAACCCAACAGTATTTCAGAGTTGTCTCTGTCACTCTCCCATTGACTGTTTTAGGAAACTAAAACCCAAGCAACCAATCAAATTCGTTTAAAGATCACTCCAGTTATGCCCACACAACTCATTAAAAAAATTAAAGGAAGTGCTAATGTAACTGTTCTTATTAATGTTGACATTTTCCAAATATGTGGGAAATCCAGAATGGTAGTTGAAAGTCTGGAATCCACAATATTCAAAGCATTCCACAGTGTGCATTTTGGTTCTTACAGTGAAGCCTGGATGAGATCTTAAATGAATAGTGTCTACCTTAGTACTTAGGGCTTGAAGGCTTTCAAAATCCCCAAACTTAAAAACAATTCTTGTTAGAAATCCATGTGCCAAATGTATGCCAGTTAAGACAGTGAAAACATCAAGTATGGTTAAGAGATTTATAGAGTCACATCCAGGACTGAAATAAGCTGGTATAAGGTATGAATTTATGTAAGGTTTTGGTCCTTTATTGTCAAAGTCAAAAGAAGTAATGTGGAAGAACTGATGTGATAGATCACCAAAAAAAAAAAAAAAAAAAAAAAAAAAAAGATATTTTAAGTGCTAAGTTTCTTGCCTGTAGAGTAAATCACCCTCTATATCCTTAAGTCATTGACTGCACCTTTCTGATGCAAGGTGAACTTTCTTGCCTATTTCAGAAGTTCAAAAAAAGATGGATTGCTCTAGCTGATTCTGCACCAATTCTGTCCTGAAATCTAAGCCATTATTTGTCCTATCTCCAACAAAAGACAAAATGCCACTTCCTTGCTGTATAGAATGGTGTGTGTTTATCTGCACCCTTATATAACCTCTGTTTCAAAACAGCCATTTTTGGTTCCAGAAGATATGATAAAAAAATTCTCGATCCCCAGTGTAGTTTCAGGATGTTTTGCTGACTTCATAGTGCATGAGCTTCTTCAGAGAACGCCTTCACAATCCTGTCAGGGGAACAAAAATGCCTACAGGAGGGTCATGTGCAAGGGGAAGCTCCAAAATGAGCAGAGAGAGCTGGATGGGACAGTGCCAAAAGTTCTGATAACTTGCAGTACTGTAATAACAGGCTTTTGAGGCTAGGGGGGAAAAAAAAGAAGGGAGAAAAAAAAAAGCTTACTCTTGCTTTATCAGAAGATAGACATCAAATGAAATGATTGAAATGATGCAGCAGTTTTTTGCTATGTCCAGCTCCTTGGGAATTTCTAGGGAAAACACTCTAAAACCTAGATAAAACCTAGCACAAGTCCTGCAGGAGGTGGAGAGGCAGGGAGATGCAACCCTTCAGAAATTACCTTCTTTTCATCTTGTAGAGATACTCTATGGAATTTGAAAGGACTGAAGTCTGTATTCAATAGGGCTGCCCAGGTAATAAACCAAATGATTCTTCTGTGAGTTACTTCTTTTGAGCTCTCTTCCCAAGACAGTGCTCTGTACACAAGGGGGTTCTGTAATAATTATCCCCAAGAACCCAGGGGAATAAATGGTGATTGTCTGAACAAAGAAATAGATCCTTGTGCCATCATTTCCAAAACTGACAGGAAGCCTTACTTGAAATAGAGGAGTTTTTAGTTATCATATTCTTCTAGCACTACGAGATTGAAGATAAACACAAGACTGCACAGACTTTCTTGCCTTCCGGCTTATAAGAGCTACCTGTCTCATAACTGGTAAAATAAACAGTTGTGGTACTCCTGGGTTCCTTTCCTCAGCTGCAGAGAAGGGACAGCAGATGTTCTGTGAAATGAAGTCCTTCGTGATTATGGGATTGCTCAAAGGGCCATAATATCTATCTACCCCCAAGAGAAAGAGTCAGACAAGCAAGCTGGAATACTATTCCTATTTCCCATCAGCACAAATGGATATCATAAAACTGTTAATAAACCATGCCAAATGGAGGCAAAGAACTAGATGCAAAACTGACAGAAGGAACTGATACCTGTGACGTGACGGTCTGAAAGATCATATATAGAGAACCAAGGAGAAAAACTGTTCCATTTGACAAAGGCCCACCTTCACCACCCAGCATTTTTGCCAAGCTAGAGGGTGTCAGGAAGAATGAAAATGATGAAAAAGCTAAAAGGCAAACTGAAATCTTGGAGACAGTACGTACTATTTGTACTATCCTAGAAGGTCTACTCAGTATCAGTTCACAACATTCTACTCCTTCACAATTATGTACTAACTTTTACACTCAAGTACAGAAAAATAATTCATCTCATCATTTACTTGCTGAATTAAAGATTCTAAATATCTTTTTCGTGCCTGGGACCAAGGCACCAAATATAAACCCTCTGTCTACAGTTCAGGTTCTAAATATAGCCAAGAATTAAGATATTCCTGTTTCTGCAACCTAAACAATCTAATGGAATCAGTTACTGTTTTGCATAGATGACACCTGGTATTTGCAAATAAAACATGAAACATGAAATCTAACCAAAATAAGCATGAGACTGAAGTTTCCAGCCATCCTACTTCATCCTCAGTAAATGTATTATAGCTTTGCATCACAGGGTGGATTTTTCACATTTCTTATAGACTTCAGCTTAGAAGCTGTCTGAGAGAAGGTAAAGTAAACAGAAGAACAGCACTGATAACTTTGACTTCAGCGAGTGGTTAAGCCAGTGGAGTGAACATGTGCATTCACTGAGAACACTGTCCCATTGCTTGGATTTTCAGCCTCATGCTTTTATTGATCAGTGCACCAGTCATGCCAAGTGAAATCAACATTTGCATTGTGAGATACAGCAAGGTTTAGGGGGAACACCAATGTCAACTGTGGAAAGGACAGAATCTGAAATGGAGTAAATACAACTTATTCCCACTGTGCCAGTAAGATCTTTCCTCATTATGCTTGGAAGCTAAGGATAGTCCTAGTATACAGTATCCATGTTTACAACTAGTTTCAAAATATACTCCACTGCAGCACTTTGCTGGCATTGTAATTAATGCTTTATCATACATATTATACTAGAGGTAGAATGCAAACTCTCCTTGGATGTATATACAGGATTTGGGGGAGTTGCTCAAATCTTAGGAAAAAAATTCTGTACTGTGAGGGTAGTGAGGCACTGGAACAGGTTGCCCAGAGAAGTTCTGGATGACTTATCGCTGATGTTGTTCAAGACTAAGTTGAATGGGCATTGAGCAACCTGGTCTAGTGAAAGGTGTTCCTGTCCATGTCAGGGGGATTGGAACGAGATGACATTTAAGATCCCTTCCAACCCAGGCCATTCTCTGATTCTCTGATTCTCTGATTCTCTGATTCTCTGATTCTCTGATTCTCTGATTCTTTTCTTTTATATCTTTCTTTTTCAAATACAGCCTAAAGAGATAAGTATAACTGTACATGCAATCAAGGACTTCTCTCTTCCTTTTCTAAATAATGCATGGTCAGAAAGGGGATGGATTCTGTCCCTTCCCATACTCCAGAGCAGTCAGCATTGCAAAACAAGCAGTCCCACTCTAAAGACTGGCTAACCTGTGTGCTCTGAGCAGCCTTGGAGGAAACCATTTCTCCTGAAATGCTCTACAATGAAGAGTCATGTTTCCTCACAACTCTGTCCTGCCAGACTTACAGACCTCTGAAACAGTTGGCCGTGGCAGTCCACAAGATGAATGCTGGAGAATTTTCAGTGGTTGAGTTGCTGGGCAAGACTGAGGATGTGAACCATTCCTGTGAAAAGCCACTTCTGACTCTGAGTCCCTCTGTCGTGTGCTGTGTGTTGGGAATTGCATTTGCAGATTTTACCTTTCTGCAGCTGCACAACTCCCATCTGTTTCACTATCATGTGCTGATGGCATAAGCAAGAATGGAAGAAAGTGGTCCCCATACTCTCCTTACCTGCCTGATGTACTGTTTCTTCCCTTGCTGTAGTCCAAGTGGTCACATCTTCCCAAGGTGAACGATACAGGGACTTGAAGCAAGTTAATTTTTTTTTTCCTTTCTCCTCTGGATTAAATTTAAATCATGCCTATTCTTTTATCCAATTCACCAAGTACTTCCTCAAATGCTACTGCAAACATAGAGAAGGGGACAGCTCAGGTGAGGGAATGAGTGACTGTGAGCTGGGCAGGAGAAAAGGGAGAGAGGTATGTATTTCAGAGGCAGGAGCATCTTGTGGTGTGTTAAACTTATTGTGAAACTACAGCAAAGTCAGCAACTGTCATCATCATGTCTGAATGGATAACTTTCATCCTGGCCCCTTTATTTATAGTGCAACAGATTCTAGCCATAGTATATTTTTAATATATAGCTAAAACTGTGTAAAAAATGCTTCACTTCAGGTATGTGGGTGGAATGAATGGGCTTACAGCCCAACAAATACCTAAATATGGGTAATTTGACTCATTTCTGAAACTAATAAATTTCATTGTGTTTTTTTGGTTATACAGATATTTCTAGAATCTCTATCTTGATTAAAAGAAACAAATGTTCTTTTGTTTCTTTGCAGTCATTGCACTTGCTGAAGCAAATATCATTCACAGGCATGACACAGCTATCTATGAAATAATTTAACTGCATCATGCGCAGTCAGCAGAAGTTCAGTACTGTAATTTGGAGAAAGTGACTCCGTACTGTCACTCACTCTCTGAGCTACATATTGTGCTGCAACACATTTTCCTTATTTCCAATCTGTTGTAAAAATATGGGCAGTTTTCCAATTATGTCAGAGTATCTCTTGTTAACAACACAGGTTTACATCTGATAAGAAAAAAAGGTGTGTGGGGTTTTTTGTGTGTCATTTTAATCTGTAAGAGCAGCTATAAACCATAAGAAGTAATATCAGTAGCATAAGCAGGTGCACCCACCATGGATAGTTAAATGGTTCTTCATCGTTTGATTTGACCAAACACTCCAGAAATTACTTGATTCTGCTCAGTGACAGTGTAAATGGGAAAAGTAGTAATTTCAGCACTAAGCTGAAATAACCACCAACCTTGAGTTTTGAAGCAAGAGTTCGAGTTCTGAAGCTTAGTATCCTTGCCATGTGCTGTGTGAAAGCTGTCTAGAAGGACACTATTACAGAATAAAATCTTCAGGAGTTTTAGCAACCATGTAAATGCAGACTCTCACAGCTGCTGCCTGAATGCATGCAGGTGGAGTGGCACATCCCTTGTTTGTCTGTGCATGGTGTACCCAGGTGGCAAATCAACCAAGTTTGCCTTTCCCCAGCACTCCTGGCTGTAGCAGGATGCCCTGGAGGTGTGGAGCACAGAGCATGCTGCTCACACCAGACCATTTTCTACCCACTTCTGTTTTAAACCAGGTTTCTCTCCACAGTAATCTGTTAGTACTTTTTCAAAGGCAAAAGTACTAAATTTGTTCTAATTTATGTGTTTGTACTAGCCATTACTCTGGGAAACTTATAGTTGTTGTGCAAATATGTGAACCATTAGAAGGATCCTGATATCTAAACCTCCCTAAATAACATAACTTAGCAATAAATCTTTAACTTCTTTTGAAAATTAGATAATGCATGGTATACTACTTCCAGCTGCATATTTCAAGTCACCAGAAAGAGAAATATCTTGACCTAATAAAACATAGAAAAAACTGGCAATGAGCAAGAGAAAATCTGTGACAAGAAAGTTGTCTCAAAGTTGGAGAAGCATTTTAGAAATACATATTTATCATTCATTTTATTTACAAAGAAGTAGCAAGCCTCTCAGTTATGACACTTATAACAATCTTGGCTCTTAACAGACAGCTATTAGTGCCTATATAATATCACTTACATTAATTTCTTTGGTCCAGCACTGACTAAAGAAGTAAAAAAGTAAAAAAGATCAGTTTCCAGCTCATGTTTAAAGTCATCCCACTGTATTTTTAGTACAATGGAAAGAGCTGTGATAGTCTTATGGCAAGGAACAACTCGGTCTTTCCCAAGTGCTACACAAGCTGTGTGCCTTGCTGTTCAAAACAGTGATAATAAACAGTCCTTTGAGCCCAGCCAAAGCGTTAAGAATAGGCGTGATTCAACAACACAGTAGTGTGTGTCACTAAAATGTGGTCTTTTAGAAGCTGCCTTTAGCACAGTAGAACTATTACTTGGACAGCTCAGTTGATGGTCATGTGCTTTTGTTGCCATGAGCTGTAAAAATCAGCTGAATCAGAGATTGCTGTAGAAATGTGAATGTCGTTTATGACGGTCTGTAGTAATTCTGTACATCTCTTATGTCTGTGTTCTTATAGCCACTTGGGCACTGAAGTAGCTGAAATGAGAAAGAGGCAGCAGTCACAAAATGAAGGAACATCAGCTGTGTCTCAAGCACCTGGAAACCAAAGGCCCAACAACACATGTTGCTTTTGTTGGTGCTGTTGCTGCAGCTGTTCATGGTATGTCCTGTAGTATATTTGGTTCCATATCTACCACAGGTAAACAATGAGAATGGAAACTGTGAAGCACTGGGAACATGCAAACTTGTGGGAGAGGAGGCACAATTTAACTTTTTACTTAAAAATTTGATTTAAAAATTCCCAAATTTGGTTGGACATCTTCTGAGGGGGAAAAGGAAAGAATAGTAAGTTCAAGCTATATTTACCCTACTTAAGCAATAAGTGAATGAGGAAATTTCAGTTGTAAAATTCCTATGTGTGAATGAGAGACTTGATACTGAATATTTTATAGTTTGCATCAAAATATTTTTTTTCTGCTTGTACTTTTGATATTGCAGTTCTCTGCATTCAGAAGGATAAAAAGGAGATGGTCATAAATGTGAATATGTGGTATCCTGTTATACTACTTAGTTATTGAATAATACATTTTCTATAAATCTGAAAATACAAGCCTTAAATTCCACTTTAAAATGGTGTAGCATAATTTTAGTGGAAGAAAAAAAAGGCTCAAAGATTGTGGCTGCTTGTCCCTTCTTAAACAAAGAGTTCACTTGAAATGTCAAAAATTTAAAGTCAGTTTCAGAAATAGCTTTAAATTCTCAGTGTCTTGAGATGCATCAGGTCTTTATTTCTTACTTTTATGAACACAGTATTGAAATGCAAAGTTACAGACATGCAGTACTGTTCAGAGCCTGTGCATCCTATTGCCTAGACAGTTCAGTTTTTCTGGACTGCTCATTCTTCTGTGTATCTGTGTTATTTTCACTTGAATCAGCCATCTGGCCCCAATCTAAAATCTATTTGCCCCAGAATATTTTAAAATACATACCAGCATTTATGCACAAGGTACAAAATGGGACAGCTTTTTTCCAGGATGCCACATCCTGGAAGAAGTAGCAGGGTGTTCCTGCCTTGGCTGTTACTTCCAGTTTCATCCAGAGGCAGAGGATATTTGGAGCAAGGATGGGAAAGAGCTCATGCTTTCACTAAGTTACTTTGCAATATGTTCAATCCATATTGCAAAAGAGGTGGAAGTGTATTAAATAGGATGTAGAGAATGTTTTTCCACTACTCTGTCTGCTGTGGGACAAGGGCAAAATGTAAGATTAGTGATACTTTCACAGGCTAGAGGTTCGTTTAGCTCAGTATCCTATTTCAGGAAGTGACCTTTATTGGATGCCACAAAGAAAGGATAAAACAAGTAGACATGCACGTCTTCAACCTACCCACAGCAAAACTCCTCACAACTTCTGGCACTCTGCAGCTTAGGGAATTTCTGGCCCAGAGTTCATTTCTAACCAGTGTGGTTTATAGCCCTTGATTGATCTTTCTTTCATTAATTTGTCAAACCATTTTCAGAAGTAACTTCTTGACCTCATCTAGACTTTTGGCAGCTAGGATTTCCTGTAGCAATAAATTCTACAACAGGCCTGTGCACTCCATGAAGTATTACTCCCTTTTATTTGTTTTACTCTACTAGATACTACTTTCATTTGATGCCTCCTTGTTGTTATGATTGTGAACAACAGTGACTTATTGTTCCCAGGATGGTCAAGATTTTATAGAGCTCTCTCATATCTCCCATCAGCTGTTTTTTTCTTTCATAGTCTTCTCTATATTAGTCTCTGTGATACAGAAACTGACCCAGACCATGATTTATCATTATCTGTCCTATATACCCACCTACCTCATGTCTCTGTATCTTTCCTATTCCCCTATCTCCTGTCTGAAGTCTGTGACTAGATCTTGCAGTAAAGACATGGATGCACCATGTTTTGTGTTTGCTTTTGACTTTTATTACTAATTCCTAGCACTCTGCTTGCTTTTTAACAACCCCAAAGATGTTTTCATAGAACTTTCCACCCTGACTACATCTCCTTCCTGAATGGAAATAAAGCTCATCATTGTGCATGTACAGCTAGGGTTGGCTTTTGCCTTGCATACTAGAATATGAATAGCCATGAAAGTATCAGTCAAATTTCTAAAACCTAAAGACAACTGATTTTATTTTGTAAGCATGCCGTATCTCAAGAAATCTTATTTAACAACTATATTTTTAAGTTTTATGAGCTTTGTGATACATGGAGTGCCTCCACTCCTTAGAATGGAGAACAGCTTATGCATAATAAATCTAAATTAGAGC
Source organism: Manacus vitellinus (assembly GCF_001715985.3). Lineage (NCBI taxonomy): Eukaryota > Metazoa > Chordata > Aves > Passeriformes > Pipridae > Manacus > Manacus vitellinus. The sequence goes on along the minus strand of NW_021940604.1, from coordinate 4,457,287 downwards.
AATTGCTGATTTAAAACATGACATATACCTTCATCTGCTTTAGTAATTGTTTTTGCTGTCTTTCAGGTTTTTCAGGGTTTAAGGTTTGTTTGTTTTTTTTTTTTTTGTAAAGTAGATTAAACTGAGCATGGAAAAAATCCTGTCAATTTAAGCTAGTTTCTGGAATTAAGTCAAAGAACTGGTCAAAGGGGATAGTTACATCACTTGCATTTACTAAAATCAAAAAGCTAGAAAAGGTAATACAACTTTTTCAGCTGTATCTTCTATGATTTGGCAGTGTAAACTCCATTAGTGGAGAGATGGGACAAAACTCTGAAAAAAGCTGTATGACATGTTTTATAATCTCACTTGAGATGAAGTCATTAGTTGTAGTGCCAAATTCATTTAGTAAATTTGAACTGTGCAGGTAGAGTACAGATTACTGTTCTTGCCTCAGTTGTGTACTCTAAAAACTACAAAATGAATTAAAAAAAATGTAGCAAACTTTATTATTCTCTCATATATAGAGGATTCTATGAAGTTAATTCTCTAGGTTAGTTCTCTGTAATAGGAAATCCTAATCAACAATTGTAACAAGTTCTCTGGACCTAATGTAATTACATGATTAGTGATGAAGACAATGCTTTAACTGTCAATATGAAGATTAGAAGAATTTTCTTCTGCTTTTCCAGCTGTGTGTGTGACTGAGGACAGTTCTTACATCACTAACCCCTTATTGCCTCAACTTCCTCACCATTCATTGAAATGTGCAGGTTTTAGTAAGAAATTTTCACTTTTTCCTGTTTGAAGAGTTAGTTCAGTAGTTCGTATATCCACACAAATCATTAGAGTTCTAAAAATATTTTTGACAGTTAAAGCATTGTCTTCATCACTAATCAATCCAGCAACAGTTCCAGACAGGTATCTCTTGAGAAATTCATGTTACTCGAATACTAAGACCTCTAGAACTAGAGAAAGCATGTAATTACATGTAATTTCATTGCTGAGCACAATGTCATATGGTATGGAATATCCCTTTGGTCAGCTGCAGTCAACTGTCCCAGCTGCATCCCCTCCCACCTTCTTGTGCACCCCCAGCCCGCTCGCTGTCAAGGCAATATGAGAAACTGAGAAAACCTTAGTGCTGTGCAAGCACAGCCCAGTAGCTGCTAAAACATTGATGTGTTACCAACTGTTTTGGTCACAAATCCTAAACATAGCATCATATGGATTGCTATGAAGGAAATTAACTCCATCCCAGCCAGACCCGGTACATCTATTGGCACTGATAATTGTTAGGACAGCAAATTGCTCAGTTTACAAGGACAAAGCAAGACTGATTACCAAGGTTTGCTCAGACTGGAAAAGATGGAGATAAACAGGATTATTAAGATGGCCATTTTATTTTAATAGGTATGCTCAGGACATTGCCCAGCTAGCTTAAGTTCTGAACTTATTTCTGAGCATCAGTAGTGAAGGAAGCAGTCCTCCTCAGTGGAGAAAATAAAGTGCTTTGGAGGTTCCCAAAACTTGTCCACTTACACCAGAAGCAAATAATATATCCTTGTGAAGATCTTCTATAGGACCTTCCTCTCTTCAGTGACCAAATATAGACCTTTGCCACTCACTTCTGGAAGTCTGCCTCATTAAAGCAGCTAACAGTTAAGTACCAGTCAGGTAGCCAAGGTCCTGGACTGAATCTAATCCCATGTCTTAATTTTCTGCAAAACTCCATTCCAATGGAGGACAGAAGAGAGTGCTTCCTTACTAGGTATAGTTTCGAAGACTTGAGTAGCCTAAGAGTTGCAAAATTTGCAGTAAGACTCCTAACGTGACAGTTTATAATTTCCTCAATTATACTTTCTCCAGAGAGTTGCTCCAGTGTATTTAGAACTGTGACTTTATAGTTTTGAGCTCAGCTTAGCAAGGTAAGAGTAGTAAGCCTGCTATTTCACTTCCCCAACCTTATTTAGCAATCCATTACTCCAGCTTCCTGAGCAGACATGAAGCCAGTTGTTCTCTTGCAAACAATTGTAAATCACATTCTTCAAAAAACTCTCCAGATGCTAGCACAAGGAGGTTGGCTTTTCTGCCAAATTTATATTGCTTCCTCCTTTGTCTCCCACCCAAAGCAGGAGACATATCTTTTCATCCTTTCTTCCTTTCATAAGGTGCTCAGTGAATCTGAAAACGGTGGGACACTGAAGGCTCACAAGGGATCTAACATCTACGCTGCAAGAGACCTTAGCAGTATGGCAGTCTGGGGGACATGAAAAGGCTTCCAGGGGATAAGTGAAGATGATGGCTTAACTTTCCTTGTAGCTTGATTTAAATGAGTGAGCCTTTACCTGAGAGGGAACCATTAAAACAACTGCTTAAGACTTGTGGAAAAGAGTTTAACATATACAAAAGATGCCAGGGAAGATAAGGTATGTGCCATCTTGGCAATGAACAAGAGTTACTCTTGGCAAGAAACCTCTCTCCTCCAGTTCTTATGACTTGTCTATGACTGCTGTGAGTTATGTCTGAAACTTCTTCCTGATGACGTCCTTACACAAATATTTTTCTTTATTAACAGGAACATTTTCCTTGCATGGGTTTAGCAATTTACTTGGGCCTACCAGAAGATGTTTCTGTCACTGGTACCATGAATATGAGATGACAGAAACAGTTCTAAGGAAAGGTTTAAATTACATTAATTCTTTTCTCTACAACGTTATCTTACTGATAACAAACAGAGTGTGCATGGTATTCTAAATGAAAAAAAAAAAAAACAACAAAACCCCCCACTTTTTATTTTTGCTCTTCCCACCACTCTAGTACTTTGAGAGGAATAAATTTTTCCTGGCATATTCAATGTTAGTTTGCTATCGAAAAATTGTGTCTAAGCTTTGCATGAGTCTACACAAGATAATCTCTGGGGGCCATAGTCATGGCTGCTTTATCTTATTTAACTATGGTAGAAAGTTTGGGGAAGAGGGAGGCAAAGAAATTATGGGAAGAAAAAACCAATTTAATGCAATGAATTATAACCACATATTCTGAAATATGTGAATAACAAAATGCTGGAGCCTGGCTGACTTTTTTGTACCAGCCCACCTCTAGTGTACTTCTAGTCTAAAAGTTCTGCTGCAGACAGGCATGGGAAGAAGGATATGGATTTTGTTTAAGCTTTTAACAAGAAAATAAAATCCTTATCTTTGAAACAAAAGTGCTGATTTTGAAAAATATGTTTTGGGTTTTAATTTTATTTTTAATTCTTCTTTTCCTCCCTGAACACATAAGACAACACATCTGAAACAGAGGTACTCAATTCTCTGTGTTTGACTTTTTCAAAACATCACACCTGAGAAAAATCAAGTGTGGAAAAGTGCATCAAGAATTATTGTACTCTAGTGCAGAATACCGAACTACAGGCTACTGTACTCTATTTTATCGAAATAGGTGATATTTTTAAAAATATTTAATGGGAAAAGATGTTCCATTCTGAGCCTTTTTATACTTTAAAAATTCACAAGACATCTTTATATTTTTTTCATTTGCTGTTCCAGAGGTCAAAGATGAAAACACTCCCACTCCTTCCTGGAGAATAATTTATTCTGAGGTATAGTAGGCTCAGCTAGCACAGGAACTCATGCTTTGTGTGTCTATGGGACAGTATCATCTCCATCGTCACAGTGTGATAGGCAGCACTGATGCTTTCTTAGGAAAGGAGCACCAGTTCATCCGATTGGTAGTATTTAAAGCTGGATAAAATCTGTTATCTGACCTGTCACACAAGCTACTGAATGTGATATTCCTGAAAATCAGTCTTAAATCACCTTGTCTTTAAGTCAACATATCCTCAGTGATGAGTCCATGAGAGAAAGCTGGCAGACATTCTTCTTGTCACTGGAATACACCATGGAGTGAAGTATGGGCTAAGGATCTAAATACTTAGTCCTCAGAAATGGACATCTCAATGTTCCCTGGACTACTTAAAATAAAAAATTGAAATTCTCAACATTTGGAAAAATAAGCAGAAGACACTCTAAAAATAAATAGGTTTTCCAGTATTATTTTCATTCTTCTGTAAGTTAATAGTACTTATTAAATAATACCCAAGTAAAGCATTTCTTTTCCCTTTCAAGCAAAAGAAAAGGATGATCTATAAAGTGAAAAAGAAATCATAGCAGAAAAGCATGTCTTCCTAATGTGTATGATATTTAATAGGCTCATTCTTCTTTACAATTAAGACAGGGCAAGTGATTTTGTTGGCAATTCATGGAAGTTTAGGTTCTCAGGGCAGGCTGGGGACAGGTGGCTCTGTGCATGCTTGTTTACACAACTCTTCAAGGGCATCACAGGCTGACTTGCCAACCTCCGGGCTTGTGCCCTTCTGTGACACTGGGTCAGATTGTCAGTGTTAGCCTAATAATTCCTAGAAATCTTCTCTCCTTGAGCCAGAACACAAATATACCTCGTATATGATTCAACATGCAGCTTATACCAGAGCTCCAGAAGTGGTGAGTAAAGGCAGCTTTGACCACTTCCTGCACCTCCCTGTGAAGCAGATGTGAAACGCTACCTTTCAAAAGAGGGGAAGCACATATCTTCTACATAAATGATGACACAAGGTGTAAAGGTGTGCTAGATGAGCTCACAGGTATACTAACTGCTGCTAACTAATAATTTTCCTTCATCTGCTTCCAAGGAGTAAGATATGAATGCAGGAAAACAATGTTCCTGGCAAACCAAAAGGACTTTTGAAATAAAATTTATAGAAAACAAAATTTAATGTAAAAACAACTGAAGGAAGCTTAAAGTTAACCTGTTAAATCTCATGAGAGCCTGCCTTGGTCACTTCTAAATTAATCAAATATATCTCACCTCCCCTTATCAAAAAGCAGCCAAGAAATCCCTATATCCAAGCTCATGAACCACCTTATATCTTCCTTCTTTCTTCTTCTCAGCCTCCTGCCACCTACCTCCAAATTCCTCTGGAAGCACAAGCTCTTGCACAGCCTTGGAGCAGGGGCAAGAACTGTGAGCCACCGGCTCCCACAGGAGCAAGGGGTTTCCACAGGCCATTTACTGTGCAGAAGCATCTTTGGTGCAGGCCATTGCTTTGCAGGACATGCAAAGTAAATCAAAATCTCTAGGAGAAAGCTGTAAGCTACACACTGCATTTATTTTGGCTAGTGATGCAAAGGGCTAGTCACTAAGGTGCTGCTGGTTTGCTGTGAATTCATGGTGAAAGCACAGAGATGCACAAGACACTACACAGATGTTCAGCATATATAATTAACTTAAAATTAATTTCCAACCAAGAACCCTGGTTTGAAAAACCTTAACACCATAAACTGAGTCTAACTCCGTGTAAACTCATAAATGTTTCTGTTTTCAAAGGTATGAGGTAAACTTGTTCCTCCCCATAATAAAATAATAAAAATAGAAGGCTAATGCAAAGAGCAGAGCAACAGTTTCTTATGCAGCTGGTCTGTTAACAGTGATCACAAAACAGTGGTAGAATCCCCATTAACATCAAAACCAGGCCTGGGCTTTCTGGGCCAAGCTTTCCTAGTATCAGGATTTTATTCTTAATAATTTAAACTTTGAAAGTTCATTTCATTTTGAGGAACAGATGGAGGCTCATGTGTTTACTGACATTTTTACCCATCTGGGATAACACGGGCAGGTTAGTGGATGAGTAGATTGTAAATATAATAGATTAGCAAATTTTAAATAAATGTTTCTGAAGATTTACAAATGAAATGCATAGATTCTTTTGTGTGTAATACTACTAAGATACAAAACCCTCATCAGTCTAACTGCAGAAAATAGTCCTATTTTAAGCAAACAATTCTGTAAAGAAAATTACAGTGAAAAAAAAATCCAGAACTGCAATCCTCCTAAATTGAAGAATAAATACATGCTCAGAGGGGATTTGGGATTACACAAGGCTCATTCTAACTCAGTGGTGCAAAAGATACTGACAGTAGCTCCTTAGAAGGAGATAGCAGGCTAAATCTAGTTAACTTCAGAAAAGAATCTTATTCTGTCCTGGCGCAGCACACAAGAGTGTATTCAGGGACAGCTGCTCTTGAGGAGACTAGAGGGAGAGAAAGCAGTGGCAGAATCACTTCCACTGGGTAAAAGCAGCTTGGTGCCTCCTCTGAGGCTGTTTAAGAGATGGATTGCTTCAGAGCATCAGCATCTTGGCTCTCCCTCACCCCTCATACCAATATCCCACCTGCCTATGCCAAAATGCTATTCAACTTGGTGTCTGTGGAACAGTGGTTGAAGGAAGATTCATAATGTCATGACAGATTATCTGTCACCAGCACACAGCTTGACTGTTGCTGTGGAAAAAAAGAAAAAAAAAATCAAAAATCAGGAGTGCTGAGAATGCCTGAGTCCAGCTTATGCTGTGATTTTCAGACATTAGGAGTTTGGAGCCCTTGAAATCTCCCCTGATAGGGTTTAGGCTGGTTTTGTGTTTCCTTATTACAAATTTGCAATTAGATATTTACACAAAGATGCATTAACTCAGGAGTCCATGGAAAACTGCAGAAATGGAGAAGTATGTGAAAGGTCAAAATGGGTCTGAGATCAAAATATAAGCTGAAGTTAGGCATGTTGATAGATGGCGACATTTTAAAGGTGCCAAGGTGGCCTTGAAAAGCCTCTGAACTTTATTCATTGTGGAATAATAAAAACTTAAGTATTTCATATGCAAAACCAACAACAAAATACCCTTATCCAAATTAAGCACACTGGCTGTGTCTATACCAGTAAATTAAGCATGGCAAGGGTCTAATATGGGCTGCAGTCAGCCTGTACAGTTAAATTGTTAGGAAATGTTAACTCCCTGGCAGAAATTAGGCCATTGCCAAAGTGCACAGTCTCAGGCAATGGCCTCTTGTAGGTGCAGAAAGCCTGGATTTGGGGTATGGGCTTTCATGGGCTGGCTACATGGTGCCAGTCAACTTCAGGACCAGAAAATTCTCCCAGACCATTTTATCTGCAAGAATAAATGCAGTTTGTAGTTCCAAAACAAATGGGAAAAAAATTAGGCTACTAAAGTCTGTTAGCAGCAGAATTTCCATTTTACTTTGGTTTATTTTTTAACCATGTATAATTCCAAATCGGTTTAAAATGTCAGTTAAAAGAGGAATAAACGTCTGCTGCTTATAAGAGAAAAAAATGAGAGAATGGTTCATGGAAATGAGTCTGGACCCCTAGTAGGTAACACTTACAAGGTGGAGATCCTCTCACTAGAAAAATGGGTCAGATATTCGTTATGCAAGGAAGAAAGGCAAAGGACACACAAATCTTGTCTAGTCACCCTTAATAATTCCATAGCACTTATATTTGTCTAGATGTCAACTGGTTCTTCTGAAGTGCCTGATTGAAGGCCTGATACAGGCAGATGCTGAGCACCCATTATGAAGGAATGTATATCTTCAGTTCTTGTTGCCATCCATGTTGAAAGTGCTTCCCAGCTGAGGGCCTTGTCTGACAGAAGGTCTAGAAACGAGCACCAACAAAACAGATATCTGTAATATACACAGACTGGCACAGAGGTTCTCAAACCTGTTTGTCATCTGGACAAATGTTAAGTGGAAGATCCCCCATCTTACTTGACTGTGATGTGGGTAAACATAAACTAGTTCGCTCCAGGCTAATTTCACGAAATATAGTGTTCATAAACATCATGGTAGGAATTATCCTTTACAAATTCCTAAAATGCTCTTTAACTGGAGAACTTCAGAACACCTTATGAAAAAGAAAAATGTGAATTTAGTATGAATGTTTCCAGGCATCTCTTCCCATTTGGAAACTACATCCCATTCTGTGGAATCAAAGGAATGACTCTATGCAGGCTCACTTCTTTACTGTTGCTGCTATTTTGATTTCTGAAAAGTAAAAATAATTAAAAAAAGCCACTACAGAAACTGAGACTAGGCTCATTTATGAGAATTAATTGATACCATTAGGCTTGCTTGCTAGTGATTTGGAGGGCTTTTATTCATCTAGCTACCCTTTCAAGGAATACAATTTACATTTCTTTGAACACTACAGAACTGCCACTTTTAATTGTCTCAAATATGTGAAGGAATTGCTTGCAAAATAGCTGTAGCCAGGAGTAAGGACACTGCAGAGTGTCTAGTAATTAAATGTATTCATCATACAAGATGGAATATGAATGGTAATATTATTCTAAATGAAGGAATGAAGATGGCAGCCAGACTAGTGATCTAGTTGGGTGACCTGACAAGAGAAATACATCCTTGAGTTGCATATTGCCTAAAGCAGAAACCAATGCTATAGTAATGAAACAAAGCTAAAGTACCTAGAAATCATTGGCAAGCAAACTTTGGCAACCCATGAATTTCTTACCTATACAGAAATTACATTCCACATCTTAGAACAAAAATCTCAAAAAAAATAGCCTAGAAAGGATTAAAAGTTTCTAAAAGTTGTAATTGCTTCTGTTGTGGCTATCATTATGCAAAAGCAGTATAATCTCTTTAAAGTAGAATCCAGCAGAAAGTGTATTTTCTTACAGATTTTCAGAAAAACAAGATACAGGCAAGAAAGATCTTAGGAAAGCCAGGTTGCTTTAAATCACTAGTTCCTTCCACTCTTGAACAGTTACAACTTTTGCTCAGTGGTAGTCTAAGTTTGAGGGAGATGCTGTCCTTTATTTCAGAAGTTCAAGTACAGTACACACTGGTAATTTCCATCCACCTCTGAACTCCTGCTGAGCTGCAATATCTGTAGCTAGGTAGTTCAAATCAGTTGCACAAGAACAGAGGAAGAAAACAAGTTCAGCAAAGCTGCCCATTAAAGTCTCCTTTCACATAACGTTTAGCCTGCGTTGACCTTGAGACCACAGTTCTCTCCTTCACCCTTGAGTCATCCTTTAATGTAAATATAATTGCATTTTTTAAGTAGCCTCTCCCAAATATTCCTCAATTGCAGTCTCTTTTTAAATATAATTGCAGTAAATGTGGTGTTTATGGTACTAGTGGCCCCTGGAGCACTATGTCCAGTTCTGCACTCTTCATTGCAAGAGTCCTGGATATGCTGGAAGAGTACAGCAAAGGGCCCCTAAAATGACTGGGGGACTGGAGCACCTGTCCTCTGAGGAAAGGCTGAGAGAGCTGACACTGTTCCACCTGGAGAAAAGAAGGCTCAGGGGGTCTTATCAATATGTATAAACACCAGAAGGGAGTAAGCAAAGAAGATGGAGCCAGGCTCTTTTCAGTGGTCCCCAGTGACAGGACCAGGGGCAAGGGGCACAAGCTGTAACACAGGAGGTTCCCTCTGAACATCAGGAAACACTTTTGTAAGTGTGAAGATGTCCTGGCTTAGGAGTGGTATTCCTCAGTTTAGTACTTCCACTAAAAAGAAAACCACAAACCACTCCCCTCCCCGCTCCCATGGGAGATACCAAAGGCAGAGATTATGGGTTGATATAAGAACAATTTACTGGAAACAGCAGTGAGGAAAGAAAACAAACAGTAACAGCAACAACACTGATAACAACAGTATACAAAAGAGAGGATGATTTACATGCAAAATGCTCACTAAGCCAAGAAAATGAACAGTGGCAGATGGACTCTACACCCACCACCCTTGCCCCGGACTGGCAGCCACACCCACCTTCTTCCCAGATGCGAGAGTTCTTACTTCCGCCCCCTGGAGATGATGTGAGCACTATAGAATAACAACCTAGATATGCCCCTCCAGCTCCAGGCTGTACCCCCTCACAGCTACTATGGAAAATTTAAATCTATCCTACCCGAAAACCAGCACAGAAGGTTAGTGAGTACCATCACAGGTTGCCCAGAGAGGCTGTGGACTCTCCATCCTTGGAGATATTCAAAAGCTGTCTGGACACAATCCCAGGCAGCCTTCTCCAGGTGGCTCTGCCTTGAGTGGGACAGGGGCATGTGGGCACAGTGTGGACAAAATTACCTCCTCTGTCCCTTTCAGCCTCAGCCATTCTGTGATTCTGTATTTGTGTGATTCTGTGTTCAGTTTGGCAAAGACTGAATTCAGATCTTAAATGTTGGCAAAACAGTTCTGGATATATCTGTGGGCATCTTAGAAGAATGTTGTTTTTCTCAAGGGCTTTCCAGCAGGTTAGCTTTTCCATTATGAATACACTTCTAAACATGTTCTAAAAGAAGAAAGAATCAGTATAAAATATACATCAAAGATCACACTTGAAGTAGCAATCTATGATGGAAGATGCATCGACTTGCGGATTTCTGATTTGACAAGGCTTTGCTTTCTAATTATTCATGATGTCCCAAAGGAAAATGTAGTGTTTGGACAAATTTGACAACTTGTCTGCCAAACGTATGCTGAATTCAACTTCTATGGAAAATACAGCAGGAGAATACAACTTCATGGCTTTAGAAAGAGACTGTTAATCTGATTGTCCCTTATGAAGAGAAAGGTTACCAGATTTTAGATCTATTCCATTCTAAATCATTAAATACACAGGAAAGGGAAGAGAGTGAAACACTGCAGATTCTCTAAAACCTTTTTAAGTACATGCTTTACCAAGCACATCCCTCTATGACTTACTTTAGTTTAGCATTCATATTTCAGTAAGGATGATCTACCTTCACGGTGGCATGTGAGATGCAATTTAATAACCTTACATAATGATCTTACATAAACTCCAAAATCTTGGCCAAGACTTCCCATTAACAGAGAGATGATTATACTTTTAAGCAGTAGATCACTGGGTTTAATTCTCAAGCTGAGGACTAGCACAACATAAGACTATCAGGACAGAGCTAAACATCTTAACTGACTAGACCTTAATAGTCTGAGGTGCTCCAGATATCTTAAACCTTATTTCCACCAATCTCCTTTTTCTTTTATGGCTTATAGTTGAATCTGTAATGACTGACCAATTACACTGAATCCAACACAGTAGTAAGAAAGCACTACAATAGAAAAGCAGAAGGAAATTGAAGCCACTCTCCCCAACCTTCAGAGTATGGCAGAAAGATACAATCTCTCGTGAACTGAGTAGTTCCTTATTTTTCATGGGGGAGTTCACAACTCTGAACATGGATGAGCTGGCCTTATCATAAGCCTTTGAAAAAAAGTACTCACAGAACTTAGTCCAGGTTTTCACAAAGAAGAAAGGAAGGTCCTCATTAATCCATAATATTTTTAAGTGTATTTCCTTCTAAACACTTAAATATCTCACAGGGCTAAAAGCTATTCCTTCAACAGAAAAGTCTAAATAGCACTGCAAGAGGAGTACTATAGCACAAAGACAGGAGAATTGGCAGTGATTCTTTCAGTCACTCCTGGGTTGCTGCTGCAGCATTGGTGTCAGAAATACAGCAGTGAACAGGCCAAGATACTCGTGTGTAGGCACAAGTTTGACTGCATCTCTTTATTCCAGTGTCCACATACTCCACAGCCATACCATCAATGCTACTCTTCTAGAAATCTCAAGACTGTTTTAGGGAAGTAAGTATACCTCAAATACAAAAAACAAATGCAGTTTTTGCTGTGCTTTAGGATTTTTATGTGTAAGGCATTGCTTTTCATGCTTCTCCCCACAGTTCTTAGTATAAATGTCATTCTGAGTGAAAGGTGGAGGTGCTGTTTGCAGGACTCTGAGAGATGAGGCTCTAATAAATACATATCAAGAAGTTAAGAATTATAGTTGCTGGATTTTCCAATGAGCCGTTTTCTTAACAGAAAATCTCTTTTCTTCTAATTAGAAAGCCTACTGGAAAAAAAAATCTCCTATGAAAAAATGTATTTTTTCTAAAGAGCTTCTTAAAGTTAAGCACAATATTTCATTTAAAGCTATTGTTTTATTACCCTAACTAGAATTACTCACAAAAGACTAGTTAGAATAATGGTAACTAACAATGAATAAAACCAAGACAATTGATTATTTAATTTTAAAATGTAATGATAATTATTTTTAAAACCATCAAAACCAATTATGAAATTTCATTAATTTCATTAAACTTTTCCACAAATGCTGTTTTGTTAGAAATCCAATTTAGAAGTAAATTAATTTTAACTGTCAAATCTGTGCAAAACAGAAATTCAGTTCCAGTCGGCAATATTCTCCATAAAACCCCAGTGGAAGTGCCTGTGAAACAGCTTCTGCATCCATCCTGGGTAGCAAAAATCAGACCAGAAAATTTACATCTTGAGCTCCTTCTTTGCTCACAGAAGTTATGGTGTGCAGAAATGTGCACATGGGAGCCAGAAGTCTGCCTGCATTTACTGTTACTGAATCCTGAGCAGACACTAAGCTTTTCCATTGTGTTCACAGCACATACAAGTGCTGAACTATTTCTTACAGACTGTTTCTAAGCTGTATGCTCTTCAAACAAAGAGATGGAAAAAAGGGAAAAAATATGAACTACACCACACTACAACACAGCAAACTGAATCAAGGGGGAAAATACCACCAAGAAAAATTGGAAAGGAAGAAATTGTATGTTTTCCAGCCATTGGAAGATACAAAGCATCTGTTTTTATCATTTATTTCATTTTATCTTACTTTTTGTGACCTGTGAGAAAAAAAAAGGCCACTTATCATGGCAGCCTCTATAGTTACAGGTCAAAGTAATGAGACCACAGTGTAAGCTGAATGAAAAGCTAGGAGGTTTGTGACTCTGCATTCCTTCCCTCACTTGAAGCTTTGAAATATTGGAGAGGTTTTAGTTGTAATACAAAACCTCCAGGATGGTAAACTTGCAAATACTTGCATTATTAAAAAAAAAAAAATTGTTTGAGTTTTTTAGTTACATGAGGTAAGATTTGCAGAATCAGATGTCAAGTTTATAAATTCTCCTTGCAAACAATTTTTTTCACTCTAAAACAACTGAATCCAGGTTTGTTTGTTTTTTTCTCTTAAAAACAATTTGGATTATACATGCCTCTTGCACCATCTTATCACCTAAGGCAAATGTAACTCTGGCACGCAGGAGACTTAGCACCACAGGTACCTGGACTTTTTGAAAGGAGTTTATAGTTTCAGTAGACACTGCCAAGTAGGCTGATTATAACCTTATGGTAATTGTTGGCTTTCCCTCAACAGACTGCTTTCCTATGTCAGTCTGCTAAACACAATCTCCATCATTTAGTTTTAAGCACAAGACAATTTTTTACTCAGAGTAGGATGTTGCTATTTTTCATTAAAATTCTAACTCATTTTCAGTATAAAATTTTACATCCTACATTTCTGTACTGAATCCAGTAAAGATCTGAAAATCATATCTTCTTAAAAAATAGAATGGACACTAACAACAACAAAAAATCCTTCACATTTTTTTTATCTTTGTTTCTTCTTTGTAACAAAAATTATTATGTTCTACTGAGTTAACCAGATTCCAATCCACTGGCAATCAAGCAAGTGATTCCAAAGGCTCTTGACCACCTTTTCCCTCCAAAGTCTCTCACAGACTACCAGTTCAGACATATGAGAATACCAAGTTTGTAATTCTTACTGTTTCACTTCTTTCTGTGGATGAACTGCACATCACTTATGTTTGTCTTGCAGACAGCCAGGAGTCTACCCAAGTCTCCACTCTAGAATTCATGTAATACCACAGATTTGCTCTGCATTTCTATATTTTGCATATACTGATATTATTACAACAGTTGTAGAGCTTTAGTCTGTCCTGTTATTCTTACAAGGACATGAATTCTCTGAGGTCAGATAACAGATGCATCCTCTTTCCCTCTGATACAGCCAGGGCCCTGAAAGATATAGTGCAAGTTTTTCCTGAGCCTATGAAAATGTCTAGTACAAGGCATCGCTTCTTCATAAAAATAATGATTCTAGCTCTAGTTTTTCTCATAATAATTATTCTGGATATTATTAATTTTTATTCTGGATATTATTATATCTGTAACAAAAAAAGTTAATTCTTTTCCTAAGTTTAATAGAAGCAGGTCTTTTACCCTCTACCCAGGTTAGAAAAAAACCCAAAACGTTATCCTTGGATAATATTGTTCATGTAACATTTCATTCTCATGAATACCTATTTTTGTGACATTAAAAGGAAGATAGAAGACAGCATTACTGACTAGACTCAAAGTGATTTGAGATTACCACAGCTGTATTGTTGTTTATGAATGGATCAAAATAATATTGTAGTTATTTTTCAATATTATTGCTTTGCACAGTATAGCAAAATCATCATTCTCCTCTGTTAATAAACAAACAAGTACAGTCCTAACTAGTATTCATTGACACCAGGCTTAAATATTTCATCTGTCAGAAAAAAAAAAAAAAGGTGTCAGAAAATAAATAAGTTTTCATAAAAGAAATTAAACAGTGCCAGTATAGTTGTATTTTGCATTGTCATATGGGATATGGGGACCACATCTATCTCTGACATCTACCAGAGCATGCTTCAGCATGTAGGAGTGAGCTTCTGAATAAAACTGTGCAAACAATTGATTTTTCAATGACTGACTGTTGAACCACAGTATTAAAAACAATCTGGTCAGATTGGCCCACAATCAAAAATGAAAAAGATACTAGCATGCACTTTTTCTGCATCTGAATTTGACCCCGAAAAAATAAGTTTCTGTTCATATATCATGTTTTAAGCCAGTCACTTGTAATAAAAGTAAAGGAATCAGAGAGCGTGGAGATCAGCAAGAGCACCACCACTTTGAATGGAAGAGTGAAGGTATTTACCCAGCTGGTGAAAGATGAAGGGTTGTTGCCCATCTTTGTCTTGGAGTTTTCAAAAACACCTTCCCCATACTTCAGGAAAATGCACTAATCATATGTTCTTGTTTTCATGTGCAATAATGTTTGTTTAAAAGATTTTCCTCCTCCAAACAGTCATGAAAAATTATTTCCTCTCTGAATCTGTTTGGTAAATTTGACTTGTGTTTGTCAACACTTTTGGGGAATGGTCATTTTATATCATCTACCCAGTGGAATTTTAAATTCACAATTACATCTTGGGATTTTTTGGTGGGGAGAGTTGTGGGTTTTTTTTTTTTTAAGAAAACTAAAAATATCGTGTCTCTTGATCTGATGATTATAAAAATTCCTAGGAGTAGGATAGGGTGAAGTGTGGTGCCAGTGAGATATATTCTTTCAAAGGGTAGATCAGTGAAGGAAACGTCAGAACATCTGTTACCCAGAGAATCTTAACTGAATATTGATTTTCACCTGAAAACTAAATTATGCCTTTAGATTGTATGTGCAATTGACTTAATGTGGCCTTTTTGCTGGAATAAGGATGGTTTTTGTGTTACAGTGGTGGCTTGAAGGCTCATGGCCCTACTAAGTGACATACACAGGTTCAGCCTCAAATGCAGTCACTGCCCAGCAGAGCCTAGCATCTACAAACTTAAGCCAAGAAGTAGAAACTGAGTGCAGATCTCCTGAATGGCCACCCAATAGCCTACCAAACTAGTGCACAGTGTCCCAGTTTGATTTCTACTCCTTATTTTCATGACAGCAATAAAAACCACCACTAAGGCAAGAGGTTTTAATAGTCACATTGTCTTCAATGCCAGACATAATTGCAAAATACTGTGGTGATATACTGCATATGATACACATAACTGAGAAAATGCCTGAGTGAGTAGTAACTGGTGTCAGCCATGCATGAGCAGATTAACCTTGGCACCTGTCACAATGGCATGGTTTTCTTGCCATGCTGATAACAGTCGTTTCACTGATTCACCAGATTTAGGCTAATGGTACATAAGAACCTGGCCCTTGGGAAGCAATTAAATACCATTTGTTTACTGGATATACAGAGAATGAAAGATCAGGTCCAAGTTCTAATTTACTTTCAGTTTCTTAATGGCAGTAGAAAAGTGCAGCAGTAGGGATGAGACTTACAAAAAAGCTAAAACCACCAGATGGAAACACCTGGAGGAAGAGTCAGTGAGATGTTTGCTCTTAAATTAGTTCAACTCTCCTGATGATTTTTCCAATTAGCTTGGCTTTTTTAGCTTCTCATGCACCAGGGTGCAGCAATACTGATTTAGCTAAGTAATTACACAACAGAACAATTATTTAATTGCTGAACGTGAATATTAACAGCCAAATAATAGCGGCTAAATAAATAAAGATTGGTTTTCTGAATCCCAGTATTTCCTCCAAAAACACATCAGCTAGGAACCTGGACCAGTTTAACCTTATTTGTGTTCATTTATTCAATTTGTATACTTCTTCAAGTAGTCCCTGATCATTAAAATTTTTACTTATAAAGTATGTGAAGTTGCAAAATGGAAATACACTGACTCCAAACAGAAATTTCTCATAACAATACTGTTGCAGTAGTTTAAGAAACTTATTGGTTTTGTAGCAGTCAGGAACCCAAGATGTATTTGAAAGGTACATCAAGCTCAGGCCACTGAAGTACTTTTAACAGTACTCTCCAGAGAAATAAAATCAGCATACAAGTGGGCAGAACAAACCTTCCACAGGAACAGAAAACAAACACGTGCTATGCTTGCCATTTAAACTCTGTCATTAGACATCCCAAACTCTCTCTTTTTAAGGCATTGGTAGTTTTGTTGTGCTTTTATCATGTGTGCTATCGATTTGCATCTCTAAATTTTAAAGATATCTGCTGAGTGTATTCCAACTAATAAATAATAGTAGCATCATAGATGTTAATTTACATCAGATGTCTCTCTAGAACACTTCCATTTCATCTAACTATTTTTGATAAGGTAAATCAGCAACTTCCTCTTCTTAAAGCCTTAACTAAGTAAGATCATTTTGTTAATCTTTAGCCTGTTACTTTTAGTCTGTTTAGTTTTACACTATACAGCATAATTCTGACATAATCAGCTAGCTTCAATGATGGATTAAAGCATCAGGGACATCAGGTATGCAGGATGCCTTTTCTGCTGTGGACTGCTTAAATTCCACAGAGAAATGTGAGCAGACAGTGTATTTCTAGCTAAAGATAGCAACACAGGAAAGAGCAGTGCAGTGTAGTCATTTTGAGTTAAAAGGTAGCAGTCTGTTATTGTGATCAGTTATTTAAAGCCTGCATTCAAGTTAGCTTTGCAGTCACAAATGTGTAAATATTTAATTTTTTTTTTCTCAGAGAATATGAACCAGTTCCTTGAGTGAAAACAGAACATGTCTGAATTGAATGTACTTCTGTATAAAAATGATGGTTTCATTCACAGGAAAAACATATCAAAAGTAATGTATCTAGTGGAATGGATCTGCCTTGACAGATGAAGATAAATAAAAGTTGAAATGTAGTGCTAGTGGTTGTCACTGGAAACATAATGCAGAATTTAGGCCAAGATGCATTATAAATTTAGCACAGTTTTTAATGCAATACCCAAACGTGAGAAAGTGTTCCAACCCAGTATAACACTTCTGTCTGTAGAGTCTTCCCTATTTTGCAACTCTGACTAAATTCAGCCATTAAACTCCACATATGAATGCTGAGATGAAGGAATCAGTGCCAAGCGTGTATCTTATATTGTCACTCTGGTTTAGATACCAGAAAAGTGATACACTATGTTCCAGACCCACCATCTGAACTTTTTATTGAGATGTAGTTCTGTAGAAAATCAAAATGCATAATGCCTATCTGTTACCCCTTCGATTAAAACAAAAAAAAAAAAGTGCAGTGAAGTTAACATGGCTTTCTTGTTCATTTTCCTCACCACTACTACTTCACTGTTTCCCCTTCATCAACTCATGATAGTTTCCCTAAGTCTAGCAAAGGTTTTGTGTGAGCAAAACAAACAGTGCTTGATCTCAGACAATAAATTAAATTACCAGTGTAGACTGACTGCTCTCAGATGAGTCACTTTCTACTTCCAGTAAGACTCCACATCCTTGGACATCTACTGCCTGACAAGTAAATTATATCAGAACAGTTTAGCTGCTGCTCATGTGGTGAAGGAAAACAAGTAGCTTCATTCTCTTTTAGACGGACTTAGGTGAACACCCTGTTACATTTGCAATGTACACAAGCTGTTTCCTCCTTCCGTGGTGTTATTCTTCCATGGAACTAAAGGACATTCAGTTCTCTGCACCCAGCAGAGAAGATAAATGCTGCTCTACCTGTGGACTGCAAAGGAGGGAAGGAGGCAGGGAGAGAGAGCAGCTTTGTGCCTTCCCTGCTTCTCCCTCACCCCAACTTTGTACTCTGGCCAGATGCAAGGTGACCCTAAGCAGTTACATGTGGGGACTTAAAGATTACAAGACAGAAGAAAGTGGATGGTCCCTTTTTTTTTCTCCTCCTGTATACGGAACTCCTGTTGTCTTTCCTGGGTGCTCCCTCTTTAGACTGACGAACAGGTCAGAGGAGACAGAAAGGCTTTTTACCTGCCAACCCCAGAGTTCAGGATGTGTTGTTTCTCCTGCAGCAGTTGATGACACCCTAACACCTTAGCAGCACTGGAGCTGCATTCCTACGCTGTAACAGGGGAAGTAGGACCAAGGGCCTGAACTAAGGTCTTGGCAGGTAAGTGAAGGAGCAACCAGTATCAAAGAGCTTCGTTTGAAAGTGTACGTCTTTGTAATGTTTAAGTCTTAATATGTGCTCTGCTTTACCTGGAAGCCTAAACTTCCAGTTTTCAGAAGAGTGTTTGAGATCACCTATTAAGTCTGCCAAATGCTTGAAAAAAGTGTTGAAGAGACTTATAAATACAGAGGGTCTAGAAAGAAAGGTTCTTTGTACTAAAAATGTCTCAGAGCTGGGATTTCTTTTTAGAGCTGAGTGTTGAGCTTTTCAGATTAGTGGGAGAGGGAGAAGCTTTATGCTACCAACATATTTTTGTGTAGCAACACTCAAGGATGACTGAGAGCATCATTGTATGGTGAATACTCAATATTCAAAAGATGAGCTCTCTTGGGATTGGGAGGGGGATTTTTTGCTTGGTTGCTTGTTTTCTCTCAATTGGATACATAGGGAACACCCGATAAAGGGAAATTTCCATCTCCTTACTACATTCCGCTTCTTAAGCTTAATTATTGGAACCAGCTTTCCTGTATGAATAACTATGTCACTCAAAACAGACTTTATTTCAATAGTTATCAGGAATTGTGGTTGTGCTGGCAATACTACGTTCCAGAACATTCACAGAGAACACACACAGAGGATACCGCTACCACTAAAGCAAATCTGATTAAAAAGGTATCTGCAGAAAAATAAGTGATGCTAGTTAGCAGCTTTGAAAAAGAAGAAAAAACATTAAAAACGTCCTCAAGTAAAGGAAGTCTTTCTTTTCCTTGCTTGTGGTAATATGACGATAATGGATCCCTTTCTGTTCAGAGGCTTGTAAGTTTTACTTTTTGGAATGGAAAACAAATTTAGGTCAGAGGAGGAAATCATAAGGAGCTGCCACATACTAAGTTCTGTATCTGAGCCATCTACTGTTACCATATCCTAGAGACAAAAAAGGGAATGTTCATGAAGAATGAAAAACTACCCAGAACTGGTGGGGCACCAAACCCCATCAATGTCCAATTCAGATATTCGTATCCCCCTCTACCCTTATTGTCACTAATATTCTCAGTTTACTAAGTGAAATCACTCCAAAAGTGACCTCTAAGTTTTTCCCTTTCAGCGGATAAACTGTGAGCTTCTAAAAAAATGCACATGCTGATAGCAACTGTTAATTAATATTAATCAGAACACAGCGGAAAAGTCATTATAAAAAAGTTTTCTCCAAAAGTTTAGAGGCAAGAGTGAAAAATGACACTTTGTATAGGTTTATATCTTTTAAAAGTTGTCATTACTATAGTAATTGTTTTAAATTAACTTTCTCTAGACAAAATAAAGTGTTGTACTACATTGCAGCCTCACTGTTAGGAATGAAGACAGAGGAGACAATGCAGGAAGGCCAACGCATACGACCAAACTGGAGAGTATCCAAGTCATAGAAGAATGGTAAGTTGGTCAAACTGCTGTCTAGTAAATGTTTTAATTTGTCTTTAACTAATTTTAAGAATTGCTTTGGGTTTTGTGCTTTGGGAAAGTCCTTTTAATTGCTTTTCCTCCAAAAAAAATCTATGCAAAAAGAAGCAAAATCTGTCCTGACAATGAAATGACAACAGAGACATTGATTCATAAGTCAGGTTTATTTATGGTTTCTTATTTGTGGGGAGGAACTGTGGGGAAGAATGGGAGGTGCATGGATGGTTCCATATGTGGATCTCTATAAAAAGCCTCTGCTACCTGTCAGATCATTTTCTTCTGTTTATCCAAACAAGAAGAAAAACTAATGGGCAAGTGCACTTCACAATCAGATTTTCAACATGGCTGCCATTCATAAAACAGCTTGGACAATGGTTTCACTCAAATAAACTAAATAGCACATACCTTGAAAATTGGATTAAACACACTGGAAGTCTGAGCTTCTATTTCTGTCTAAAGCTTGGGCCAATATTTGTTGTGTGTGGAACACACACTGTCAGAGGCTCTGAGTTCTCTAATCCCAGAAAAAGCAAATTAAAACTTTAGAGGACATGTCTGATGGTAAAAGCAACCCAAACAACTCGTTGTCTTCATTGCTAATCATGGTATTTTATGAGAGGAGAATGTCATAAATTTCCAAAAAATACTGTAGTGAAGAGAGCTTCCCAACAGACAGTAAGGGAGTACAGGTTGCTTGTCAGCAACATCCACCTGGACAGATTGCACTCTCCTCAGAGAGAAGATTTTTCACCTTCACATCTGTGTTTAAACTTCTTCATTCAGGTTACAATTATTTTGCTGGATAGTTTAAATGTTAAACTCTCTCTGATTTATCATTTATCACAAATAACTTCCCATCATCCAGTCTGCCTTGCATGCAGAGTAAGACTTGATAAATGGACTTGAAGAGAAATTATATAGACAAATGTCACTTATTGTGCATTATGATTACACAGAAACTATTGACAAGAGCTAGCAAAGCCCTTGTGTTGGATCAGGAAGGGAAGGGTGGGCACTCAGAATTAAGTTTGAAACTGTATTTAATTGTTAAGTAATTCAGATTATTACCTTCTCAAGCTATTCAGTGGTACATTAATGGATTAGTGACGTAAGTTAGTCTTCTGATCACTTATCCACTGCATCCACTGTTAAAAGCCACAAATAGTTTCCTTCAGGAAATGGGAATAAGGACTTTTTCCCATTTCTTCTCTTTCCAGTGTGCCAGCAACATCCATCACATCTCATGCCAATAGATCATCATTCAGGTCAATAGCACCAAACAGAGTGAAGCTTAGCAACCCTTAGGCACAAGCACAGAGAAATATGCTAATTTAAAAGCTCTCTGAATTACTATTTTGTTGGGGCTCATTAGTATGCTTTTGGCTGCCAAGAGGCTTTTATTTTTCTTTTTCTTCCTAAACCAAATTGTGTGGCAGCCAAATTTTGGCCAGTCACCGTCAGAAGCAGGCAGGAACATCAGGTGTCATCTAAAACCCTCATGAAAGAGAGTCTATTTCCATCTTCCTGCAATCACATCTTCTTTATCTGCAGAGATAGGAATTCAGTGCTGCTGTGGGATTTTGTCTTTGGGTCGCATGGCTAAGAACACTAGCAGAAAACTTGTAGAAAGCCAAGTGCATGTCTCGTAACATAAAACATGTTTAGTGGGCTATTGAGATAATGAATGCACAAGTGAAGGGTGAACAAAATTCCCCCGTCACTGATGAAGCCTTGTTGCTTCCAGTTTTCACTTTGGACTAAAGTGCAGTTGAAAGGAGAATTTTTGGACAAATGTATGAAAACACTGTTATAAAAATAGAAGCATATGTGTAATGATATTTGCTTTTGCAGCCAAAACCCTACTGCAGATGAAATTTTGTCTTGGGCTCAGAATTTTGACAAGATGATGAAAACACCAGCTGGGAGGAACCTTTTCAGAGAGTTTCTTAGAACAGAGTATAGTGAGGAGAACCTGCTTTTCTGGCTTGCATGTGAAGATCTAAAGAAGGAACAGAACAAGAAAGTTATTGAAGAAAAAGCAAGACTTATATATGAAGATTACATTTCTATACTATCACCAAAAGAGGTAAATCTGTAAATGTTACATTTGTATTTTCTGTTATTCCAGAGCAGAAATGTTATACCCTGAATTGTCAGGATGGGAGTCTGAAAGTCTGCCTGATCTGTCAGATGAAAGGCCTAGTATGGACATTAAATCAGGAAAGGAAGGGACAGAAAAAGTAGAGACACAGGTGCTGGGTCATTTAGTATCACTGACCACAACACATTTAAGTTCTCTATAAGAAGAAACTCAAGAAACTCCAGTAAGAGAAGGCTGAGAAGTAGGTATATGCATCTTCAGTAATGCCACATATCTGCCAGAGAGAGGAGGTAAGTAATACAAATGGATTTCTGGAGAAAAGGCACCAAAATTAAGGAATTTAAATCAGAATCCTTATAGAGTTATGTGCTGCAACAGCTGTTTGGGAGAAAATCCAAATTTGCTCTTGTTATTCCTACGTGAAAGTCCAAAAATGAAGAGCACATACTTTCTCCAATGAAACATATAATATCTAGGAAATTATATTAGATTTTCTTCAACCCTTTAATTGAAATAGACATTTTGAAATTATCTTCACCCAGAGTAAAGCAAAAGCATGCCCTATTAAACAATGTTTTGGAATATACAGAGATACATAAATATAAAAGCACTATGGAAGAGTCTTTCTTAGACCACATAATGTACCTTTATCACATTTGCCTTGTCTCTGTGCATTGCATTTGACTTCCTACTCAATGGCTAATTTATGCTCACTGTGGACCTTGCATTCTACATTTTACTTTGGCACTGCATTCAAGAATACTTTGCAACTTCATATGAATGAAGCCAACAGCAATTTATAGCTCCATTATCTTCTGTTGTGCCAGTGTGTACTTTTGCCTTGAGTGAGATACTACTATCAATACAGCAAGCTAATAATGAGTCTTTCTTCTAATACAATATCTTTACTACATATACATGTGATGAATGCTCAGCTGTCTTTTTAAGCTAAGATCAACCAGCAGTTAAAATTCAAACACTAACTAAGGGTGCACTAACTTGGTGCACTGTGTGTGTGCAGATCTCATCAATCCAGTTTCTCCTGCCCGTATTGGAAATCTTAGGAGGCAAACAAGAACTGTTTGCAGTGCTTTAGAACAGCATGGGAGCTGAAAAGTTCTTTTCATCCAGGCATCCCATTCCAGATGTTACCTTTCGGCATAAGAGCTGAAATATTTAGCATCACTCGTTCAGTGATGAAGTTATTGAGGCAGAAGGTCTTGGTGGTCTAAACAGACAACCTTGTATTCATCTGTTTATCAAGAAAATACCTTTAGTAATTCCAACTAGTTTTGCCACCTGACTTTAGTGAGTCACTGAAGAAATACAATGCAAATTAATGTTCCATAATTAATTTTTTTTCATTCTATAATTCCTATTAACTTTTACTATGCTCAATGGCCCCGAACCCCACCAACCTGTCAAATTTGAGGTTTTGTTTGGTTTTTTTTTAATCCAAACTGTTATATATGATATTGAATAGCCAGTTAGTTACCTGCACAAACTTTTTTTTTATATAAATACATGTGCCTGTGTGTGGGGGAGAATTGCTTAAATCTTAGTGTGTCATCTCTGTGCTGCAGAAATGCAATGATCTGGGATTGAAATCTATTCAAATAAATTCTGAAGATGCACGGATGCAACACTGCCACTTGAAACTACCTCAGCACTACATCCCTGCACACAGTCACTGGCTGAGCAATTCCACTGGTCCATTTGTTCCTGCTGTGCCACCCAGTCTGCTTGCACGGATACCTTAGTTAAACAGTGAATTCAATCAGAAAACAGCCCAAAAAAGAAATGCCGCTTTCAGATTCCTTAATTCATGTAGCTGTAGGGCTGCTGTGCCAGAACCAGGAGTGGAAGCAGCAGGGTGGGAAAGCGAAGAGGTTGTTCATAGCCACTGACAGAGCAGCGCTCGCTGCCCATCCATCTGAGAGCTGGACAGGAGGGATGCTTGCTGCATCCTGGGGTGCTGCTTGCAGGTGCAGCAATGAGTGCTTGGAGAGCGTGTGTAGGGCAGGTGTAATGAATGTTCTGCAGAGATAGTGTACTTGAGTAATAGGTACAGTTTCTAGCATGAATAGGCAACAGCTTACTTGCAGTTCATTTGCATCATAGTTGTACTTTGTGACTGATAACCAAGTAACAGCAAATATTGGAAGAGAAAGAGCTTGTCTGTTGTGTCAGTAACATCTTCCAATATGCCAACAAACCAACAATGCCAGATTCTACAGTTGGTACTGAAGATATACTGAAAATGTATATTTACTTCTCAGTGCCATACTGTACCATACCATATCACACCACAGCAGTGTGTTTCAAAGACTTTGCTTCACCACATATAAAAGCACACAAACTCACACGTGCAAACATGTTCTCAGTTTTCATCCTAGCTACTGTCCTTCATATGTCAAGGTATCTTAGTACATGGAGCTTTCCATGGTTGAATTCAATCCTTCAGGCACTATGAATGTCTTTTTGTATGGCTGCAGAGTAGCAGGGCCAGATTGCAATTTGGTGTAAATCACAGTAGCTTAACTGATCTCTGCTTGGCCTTTCTCTGCTCAGTATTTTAGCCTTTTTCTTCTTAGCTGAGTAAACCTTGCTGGTCCCAGTGGGCTTTCCTGCTACTGTCATTTTATTTAATCCAGAAGGCATTAATTTGTTGGGTTTTAGAGCATTTTGTGGATAAGCTGTACATTCACTCAAATTTCTAAATGATATGCTAAAATCATCTGTGCATTCATCCCAAGCATAATATGTCCTTTTCTGCCTAGACACAGCAGTTCATTACAAATTGTAAGTAAATGAGAAGCTAAAACTGAAATTTGCTAACAACTTCAATATGGACATATGATATCCTGAAAGTATAAATTACCAGATATTAAATAGTCTTGAAAAGAAAATAAACCTGAAATAGTTAATATTAATGGGAAGACTAACACTAAAAATTATAAAAACTGTGGGTAATTTGTGAGGAACAAGAGTAGTGCCTGAAAAAAATGGCAAAAAACTGTAGGCAGCCAGGTGAAAATGATGAATAGAAAGCTTCTAAAAGCTTAACCAAAAATGCTCAGGGGGGAAAAAAAAAAGAAAAAAAAAAAACCACAAAAAAAGCATTTCAGCCCTCTGAATGAGGCTAAATCAACATTAATTTCAGAGAAATAATTTTAAGTACATAAAAATTATTTTTTTAGGGTAAAATAGCATATTTTGGAAAATTCAGGTTACTGCAGAGCCCAGTTTAGTTGCACTGCATTTAATCTGTTATACAACTGTGTTTCATTGTACAGATTTTAAGATGGATGCTAAGATCAAGTCAAAACTGAAATAGGGTTGATGGTCTCAGTGCATTACACAGTAATTGTGTGATGGCTCTGAAAGAAGCACAGAGCATCACCTAAATAAACTGATAAAGTCAGCATGTTCAACGGAGCCATGAGGAAAAAAGATACATATTACAGCTTTTCCAGTATTGTTGTTTAATATTATTCTGTTCTTATCTTCTTCAGGTTAGTCTTGATTCCCGGGTGAGAGAAGTGATCAACAGAAACTTGTTGGATCCCAGCCCTCACATGTATGAAGATGCCCAGCTCCAGATATACACCCTAATGCACAGAGACTCTTTTCCAAGGTTTTTGAACTCTCAGATTTATAAGTCTCTTGTTGAAAGTATTACAGGCTCTACTTCTGAAACTTAGTTTTTAATTTTCAAACAAAATAACTTGTTTTTTTTTTGGGTGGGTGGGATGGAAGAAAAGTAGTTTAATAACATCTGGAGCTGGGTTCCTGGAGAACTACAGTTTAGCACTACTCAGGCTACTGTGAAGAAAACAAATACATATTATGATCTCTGTCTACATTTTTACCAAGGTCCTCCTTGCTCAAGATGGCATGGGAGGGGAAGAATGGATTTGCCAAAATACATTTGTTTCACACTCCTTTCACCCTACTGCAGTCAAGATTGCAATGATGTATTTGTAGTTTTATGAACAGTCTCCTTGTGTATCCTCACATTGCATGTGCAAGGTAAAACTGCTTCACTTACCACTTAGTTGTTGCAATATTTAATCCAATAACATAAATTATATCTGTATTTAAGGACTTTTTTTGTGCAATACAGTCCTATGGTACATAGATACAATTGCAGCAAACCAGAAAGAGGCTTGCATTTTTTAACATCACTAACTGAAAAAAGCCAATTTTTAAGGTGTAGCATTACTCAACATCCTCTACTGAGTACAGTACGCTGACTTTTTGAAGCCAATATTTCTGTACAGAGAAAAAGAGCTATTTATCACTGTTTATTTAAAATAAATCAAGTGGAGGATTTCTCTGGTTGTTCACTGCCAAAACTGTGGCATTTTCATTACAGAGTTTGCAATGTCAAAAAAAAAAAAAAAAGAAAAGAAAAAAAAGCACAAATTACTTAAAGGGATCCATATCTGGGTGACAAAATCTATGCGCTGATATTGTTAAATTGTTAAAAGAACAAAGATTTTCAATGTACATTTCAGATGTCAGATACTGTAATTGATTTATTAAAGACTGGCTATCCAGTTCTAACACTGTTGTATAATGTATGTACTTCAGCAAAAAACAAAACAAAAAAACAACACAAAGAGCTTGATAATTTAGTTTTTTGAATAAAGAAATTTAATAAAAGATTGCCTACATGTAGCATTTTAGAGCATTTTAGAACCTTTTGATGAATTGCATCTGTCCTGTAAGATTTTTTTTTGAAAGCTAAATCTGGTAAAAAATGTTTTTAAACAAAGTAATGTTTTACGAGGTGGCGGGTTAAAGAAGACTTAGCTTCTAGCCTCATTGATTTTGAATAACTCCTTGAAAACAAGGGGTTTGGAGAGTAATACTAAACCAAACTTCAAGGGCTCCTAAACCTACAGATCTTACCCAAGCAAAATGCCTATGGAAATGCAATGGGTGTCTTTCCTGGGTAAAGAATCCTGTACTGAGCCCTTAATCAGAGGTAAGGCAGCATAGTACTCCCATCACTTGGCTGCCATGGTGTTTTTAATAGGTGTTTGCTTGGCCTTTTTATCAAAAAAATGTCCCATTTCAGGACACATTTTGATGTTTAAAGAGACAGTGACTTGGAACTTCAAAAAACCTATCCTCATACCTACCATACACAAGCAAAATGAGCATTAGCATCTCTCATAAACTGCTAAAGATATACCAAGAAATGTCTTTGAATACTTGCTAAATACATATATGTACATATGTGTGTATATATATATATATATATATATACACATATATATATTTAATACTATACTAAGACTTAAGAGGCAAGGTTCTTCTCACTTACGTAGGACTAAACATGGCATAAGCCTGTTGCTTTTGATTGGACTGGCAGATCTGGCAGTTGTGTCCTTGAGTGGAATCTAGCCCAAGCACAGTTGGCTCCAACCACCCAGTTAGTCCCCTCGGGCAGCCTCTGATGCCCTCTTTGGCGGGAACTGCTGCTGCCAAGGCAGTGATACAGTAACTGGGAGGATGCAGGTCTTAGTTTGTCTTCTGGGGCTTCTTTTTTTCCCTTTGTTTTACTACCTCTCATTTTCTTAATTTATTGAACATGCTTCAAATAGCAAGTTTGGGGAATTTTTTAGTCATTCTTTTTACTTGAAACCTGTGTGCTTTTTTTGGATATATATACGAACAATTTAACAAACTGTTTCTTAAACTCATTTGGTTTTGTAATTTATAAAGAATTCAGGAGATGATTAAAAGGGCTATTCTCTATTCCCTATGCAAATATTTTAACTGTTGTAGTGTTTGACAAAATGGGATCTAGAAAAAAAAATCTGCAAAGTGGAAAACAAATCTGTTTACAGTGGCGTTGCTGACTATCCTACCATATTCAGCACTTTTAAATATTGTTATTTATGAAAATGTAGTTTAAAATGCAAGACAAAATATTTATAAATGTTTCTTTTAATAAATACCTGTTTTGTCTGAAAGTGTTACTGTGTTTTGACAACTTTATTCATGTTGGTTAGCTATTTACCATTATGAATAAAATATTCAATTATTATACTGATAGAATAAGAGCTATGATGTTTACAAGTCCTGAGGGGGGAAAATTCAGTGAGAAAGCACTGCCTCCTTCTACTGTGAAATACTGAATTTCTCTGACTTTTTTCTTACTTAGAATTTAACTATGGTCCTACATATGTCTAGTATCATTTGATTACAGTTATATTTACTGTGGTACTAAACATATACAGCATCATATATGTATATATTTACATAGTGTAATTTTGAGTTGTTGGTGTTTGAGGCACAATACATTTAGTCCACACATCTAAACAATGTGTAAGAGACAAAACTGCATGCATAAGTCTTTACAAATGTAGACTTGAATATTCTCAATGTTACTATTTGATGGTGACCTGCTAGTCATTAGCTATCTTTATAAGATATTTCACACAGGTAGAAGTTCTTGTCAACATGAACAAGTTATCCTTTCAAGACAGTTTTAAAGCTAGATGTGCAGGCCCTGAAATATTATCTTGATTTCTAGCATAAAATTCCAAAATCTGTATTTGGAAACTGTGACATCATTTTGAAAAATATTACACCAATTTTCAGTGTAATACTGCAATGAAATCACGTTCAAAATTTATTGTCTAAAATCCTCTATTTGGAGGGATTTAAAAATTGAATATAGTATGTGAAGTTTCTTTCTTGGAGCAAATGCTGATATTAAAATGTTTAATATATATTTCATTTATCAGTTTGGATTTCCCAAAATTTCTTTATAACAAAATGGATGTAGTCCAAATGGACAATAAGTCATGCTGTAACATGATTTCATTGCCTATCATACAGTTCTTTGAACACAAATTGTAAAACAGTCAAGCTATTAAACTGATTTATTGTGCATGCAGTGTACAATACACT
Organism: Manacus vitellinus; assembly: GCF_001715985.3. Classification (NCBI taxonomy): domain Eukaryota; kingdom Metazoa; phylum Chordata; class Aves; order Passeriformes; family Pipridae; genus Manacus; species Manacus vitellinus. The sequence continues at coordinate 4,428,352 of NW_021940604.1, read as the reverse complement.
TTGAAAAACTGCCTAAATACACTTATTCTATAGCCTGGAATAAAATAAGTATGTATTTAACTTGTATTTCAGTTTTTCATGAGAATGTATATAGCAAGTGCACTACAGAAAGTGAGTTATGTTTTTGTCACTTTTGCCCAGTGTTTAATATTTCTGTCAAATAGAGCCTAATGCCAAATAGCCACAAATAAGCAGAGCACCTGACCTTTAGGTTTCAAAAAAAATGAATCTATATTGTGTTACGCATGTGTTCAACCTAGTTGTTTACATAACTGAGCTTTCACATAACTGAGCTGAAAGTAGTTTGGGATACCCAGGATAAAGCAAAACCCACAGATAGTATCATGAGTATTCAAATTAGACTGAAGGCACATATGGTATTAAGGAGACTAAAGATATGATGGAGAAAAGACAGGCCAGTGACACAGGTGGCAGGGCAACAGGTTAACCAACTGAGTTCCAGACTGCTCAGTAGCATGGAAGTGTGACCATAGTGCTTCCAGGTCCACAGCCTGTCCACAACTCACTTGAGTACCTGTGGAGTCCACATGGTCCATTCACAGGACAACAGAGAGTGGACACAAACCAGATTTAAGCTAGTAATAGCTCTGTTTTAAGTTAAAGGCATGCTAAAGTGTCTGTGATCTAAACCAAGCAACTGAAGGACAACTACACTCTACTTTAAACAGCCAGGGTTTAAGCTGTCACCTGATGCCAAATTTGCTTTCCTAGGCAGCAAATTTGATCAAAAGGAGCATTTGTCTGTGGAACCAGTATCTAAAAATAGGTGGGGAGCTTTTTCAATAAGTGCAGCTTGCTTGACTGATCGCGGCCTGAGCCTGCTCAGGAACCTGCATCTTCTATATGCAGTAAGTGCTTGTGAAAGCCATTTAATATAAGCATTCCACAATACCAATTCAAAAGCAATCAAAGCTGATACAAGAAAATCTCTAACTTTAGCAACTTCCTATACCACCAGGAGCAAACCTCCCACCTCCACAATGTCTGTGAGCCTGCTCCTGGCATCATTAACCCGGCCAACAGAGCCTTAACAGTCCTTATCAAATCCAACAAAGCAAAAAATTAAGGTTGCACGTTGGCAGCTGCAACGTCTGCTCCAAGTTAACTTGACCCTTGTCTAACTACCAACTTCAAAATAGGTTTTGTTCTCGGCCCATAATGCTGTTGTTTTTTGAGAAGGGTAGCATGGTAGCACATTCGGAGACTTGGATGCAGTGACAAAGGTGCAGTCCTGCTCACCAATACCCTGAGTACATTTGCAATGACAGAACATCAGCCCTGTTCATGTATGTCCTGAATACTTCTACCATCAGTAGAAGTGATGTTTGTGGGATGAAAGAACAAAACAATAATGGTGCCAAAATCATCTGACAAAAACCTAACAGAAACATTGTCTGCATATTATTTAACATTACACCAAAACCCAGATTTTGCCCCTTCCTTTGTCCGTGAACTCACACTGTGGAAATCCATCCTTCCAGTTTAAAACAGAGTACAGTTCAAAGGCTGACCATCAGTGATTGACTTTTTTTTCTTTTCAAAAGCTTTACATTAAATCCCCCCTTACTCTAAATTTCCTGAGTTTTCCATACTTCTCTTCACAAGCAGGGTTCACACAATAGTAAAACTGTCATCTGGGGGGAGTGTTGATCTGCTTGGAAGGCGGAACAGCTCTTCAGAGAGACCTGGACAAGCTGGAGAGATGGTCTGATTCCAATGGGATGAGGTTCAAAAAGGCCAAGTGCCAGGTCCTGCACTTTGGCCACAACAACCCCCTGCAGCGCTACAGGCTGGGGACAGAGTGGCTGGAGAGCAGCCAGGCAGAAAGGGACCTGGGAGTTTGGATTGACAGGAAGCTGAACATGCCTCAGCAATGTGTCCAGGTGAACAAGAAGGCCAATGGCATCCTGGCCTGTATCAGGAACAGTGTGGCCAACAGGTCCAGGGAAGTGATTCTTCCCCTGTACTCAGCACTGGTGAGGCCTCACCTGGAGTACTGTGTCCAGTTCTGGGCCCCTCAGTTCAGGAAGGATATTGAGGTGCTGGAGCAGGTCCAGAGAAGGGCAACAAGGCTGGTGAAGGGACTCGAGCACAAGTCCTGTAAGGAGAGGCTGAGGGAGTTGGGGTTGTTCAGCCTGGAGAAGAGGAGGCTCAGGGGAGACCTCATCACTCTTTACAACTACCTGAAAGGAGGTTGTAGCCAGGTGGGCATCAGTCTTTTCTCCCAGGCAACCAGCAGTAGGACAAGAGGGCATGGTGTTAAACTATGCCAGGGGAGGCTTAGGTTGGATATCAGGAAGAAATGTTTTACAGAGAGACTAATCTGACCTTGGAATGGACTGCCCAGGGAGGTGGTGGATTTGCTGTCCCTGGAGGTTTTTAAGATGAGACTGGATTTGGCGCTTAGTGCCATGGTCTAGTAACCACAGTGGTGTTGGATCGAGGGTTGGACTTGAAGATCTCAGAGGTCTTTTCCAACGTGGTTGATTCTATGATTCTATTCTATGATTCACTATCGCAGAACACTAAAATATTTATTAAATGCACAAATTTGGTCATTTTTCCTTTACCCTTTTGTAAAAAGGCTTCAAGGAGCTTCATGGTCGGGCAGCAGTGGGTGCAAGGGAATCTTTCAGTTGGTGAGATTTCATAAGCAATGCTGTTAATCAGCACCAGCCTAGTCACACAGACTGCATTCTCCACAAAGGTCTTCGACTGTGATTTTTACTCATAAACTATTGTTACAGTGTATTTTGCCAATAAACCTTGTCCAAAATGGTGCATTTACAATCATAGGAAAATATTTTTATCCAACCATTCATTTAAATGTTTAATATTCTGAATAACAAATTCTCATGTTGGCTGTACTGCCCTTGGATTTCCATCATGGAACAAAAACTTTCAAGTTTTCATGTCTGACTACCAAAACTACTTAAGTGTGCAAGCATTACTCTTGCTTTTGATATTACATTCATGAGAATAACAATTTACTATGTATCATATGGAAGTTACAGTTATTCCATCAGTGTAATTTAGTTGTAAGGTATGATTACCTAGTTCTATTAAGACATGAACAAGGACATAAGAAAGGCAAGGACACAACTCTGACTCCTCTAATGATTGTAATATAAAATACTGCTTAATAAAGTTCTATGGATAGTTGCACATTTTTATAATAAAGTATATTCTCCAAACTGTTTCGAGTTCAGCCAAGAATCTCATTAATGATGTTATCTGAAACAAGGTTACTATGCCACTCAATCTGCATATCAGAAGGAATTTGTCCAGATCATCCCACAGCATCCATTACATCAGAGTTACTAAATGACTGCATCCTCACTGCCTTCCCATTTAAAACTTTGACGTAAGAGACTGTGCCCAGATCTCTATTTTGTGAACAGGTTGTCTTTTAGTCTCATCACTAATTTCTGATGCAAAGGCACTTGGAAGTGCCTTTTTTTCTTCCTCTAAAAATTCCTCTAAGTGCTTAATTTTGCACCTGCTTTCACCGTGGAGGCATCCTTCCACAAGTATTTGCATGTTCCTTCTCAGGGTACTTTAATTCTGAAAACTTCTCCTGAAGGGATAGGAGAAGGTCTGTAAGAGTAACCCGGATATCTAAAGTCGCAGCTCCAACTTCCCCCTTTCACCTATGCGGCCTTGCAGGTTGCACTAAAGCGCCGCAGTAAAAAACGCTCGACACCCCCGCGGCTCTCGCCCCGGAGCGCCGCTTTTGCCAGCGACCAAAAACCCACCCCGGCCTCCCCTCCGCGGCCCGCAGGGGGCGCTCAGGACCGCCCTGGCCCCGCCCTGGTAGCGTTGGCCAATCAGGACGCTCTCAGCCCAGGGCGGAGCCCCGCGCGCCGCAGGGAGCCGAACGCCTTCGTCCGTTTCCGCCAGCGCAGTCCCGATAATTCCCCGACCACGCCCGAAACCAGAGCCGAGCTCCTTCGGCAGCTTCCGGAAACCCGGAAGGGAGGCGGCCGAGCGCGTTCGGGTGTCTCCGGCACGGCAGTGACGCCCCGGTGAAGGGGGGTGCTCGTGGTCCCACCTCAGCCGGACATGCGGCTGCTCTCGCGAGCTCTCCGCGCGGCGCAGGGCTGCCGGGCCTCCGCGCTGCCCCCTCGGAGCCTCCGGGGCAGCGCGCGGCCGGGGAGCAGCGCAGCGGGGAGATGTCCGCCCCAGCCGTGCCGCAGGCTGAGCGCCCGGCCCGGCCTGACGAGCTGTTCGCCGCCCCGTCCTTGCGCCGGCTGCTGGAGGCGCGGGCGCAGGGCGCGGGGCGGGGCGGCGCCGCAGCTGGCGGCGAGGGTGCGGCGGCTGCGCGACAAGGAGCGCGAGCTGCGCGACACGCGCGAGCTGGCGGCGGCAAGGTGCGGGCCGCGGGGACGTTTTGCGTGTGCGGGCGCCATTGGCGGAGCGGCCCCGAGCAGCGGCGCCGCGCACTGGCGCGGCGGGGGGCTGCGCGCGCGGGGGAACGCGCCACACGTGTCACCTGGGGGGGGGGGAAGAGAGAGAGGGTGTGACACGCCTGTCACTGGGGGTCCGGGGCGGTCTCCTCGGGCCTTCCGGAAGTAGTGAAACCACCTGAGCAGAGATCGAGGGTATGGGCGACTGGGGAAAGCACATCCACCGGCGTAGGAGCTGCTGATACTGGAAGGGGGAGCAGCGTGGTGACACCTGTCTCTCATAGAATCACAGAATGTTCTGAGTTGGAAGGGACCCACGAGGATCACCGAGTCCAGCTCTTAAGTGAATGTTCAGTACAGGGATCAAACCCACAACCTTGGTGTTACTAGCACCGTGCTCTGGCCAACTAAAATAAAGATAATTAATCGGGGATAGAAAACTTCTGAAGGTTTTTTAAATCCATTTTTCTTTTGCTGCCGAGACAGCCCAGCCTGCCTTCCTATCTCCATTTACAGTCGTAGACATCAGCATCTGTTTGTGCTGTCTCCACACGTGATTTGACTTTGTATTGTGTCAATAACTGTGCACTTTTAGTGCTGCCAAATAATATTTTTTTACCCAAAATCAAACTTCCTTTTGATAACAGTTAGAAAACAAAAATGCAGAAAAGGAGTACTTTTAAGGTCACTAAACATTCATTAGATTGTGAAATATTCCCTAGATCATTTAATACTTGCTACTAAATACTGGTTAATCAAAAGTGCTAACTGTAGGTGGCTGTTCTGACTAATGAAGGTGGCAAACACTGTCCAAAAACAATAGCTCTTTTTTGGTATTTTTACTATTCATTCTCTTACACCTCAGTTTGAAAAAAGAGAAATGTTTCCTTTGAACGAACTAATAATTGACCCAAACTAACTTAATGAAATGGAATGGAAGATTTTTTTTCTCCTCTCAGAACCTGCTGAAAAAGCTAGTGTTATCAAAGCCAGGCTTAGAATTTCAGCAAAGTGAAGAGATCACAAAGGCTTAGTCAGTAATTTTGAGCGCTTCTGCAGTTAGTAATTGCAAATATTTGTTTATATTATTTTAAAATGATTTTAAAGCCTGTATTACATCTGCATCTTAAAGTATGCAAGTACTATTAATTGGTAGATTATTTCTTAATTGTGTTACCAACAACTGGTTTGATGTTTAACAGATTAATTCCTTAATTCTTATCCTTCCTTCTGTTGGCCTTAATGACTAGCCCTAGATCAGTCAGTAGTTATAGTAAAGAAATGTAGATGGAGATAATCAAGTTTCCATGTTCAAAGAGTGACACTTAGTCAGATACATTCTCTTAGCCAGCTGTAGATAAAGCATGCTTGTTGTTTAAACCAGTTTATGCATTATTATCTTTTTAATTTCCTTCTTACAGAAGTGATGGAGGAGTTAATTCACCAATATTAAACCTAAAATATGAAGTAACAAAAAGTTTCATTTATAGTTGAGCTAGTGACTGTTTGCAGTCACAGTGCTGAAAAGGTGTGGCTCTAGTGCAAGACTGCTCCTGAGCACATTTAAAAGTTTGCTGTACACAGAAAAAAGTCTAGCCCCAGCTCCCCATTTTTCATTGTATGTACCGTTTTCTCCCTTTTTGGGCAATCAGAGGCTGCTTAAAATGTTGATTTTTTTTTATTATTATTATTTTTTCACCCCTTTGTTTGAAGTTTGATATTGACAAAAAAAAAAAAAGACACACTTTAACATATTGAAACTGTAGTACAGAAAAAGAAGCCTTAATTGAAAAGCATTAGTGTTGACCAATCAAGTGACGCTTCAAAATTACAAGTTCCTCTTATTATGCAAGAGTTCTCCCATAACTTTGGTTTTAGAGGTGTTTTAGAAGTTTTGCGGCTGTTCTGGAATAAATTGAGAGATATAAAATACTTGAAATTACTACTGCAGTTGTCAGATTTTTGCATACAATTATAGGGACAATAATTCTTTTAACAAAGAGTGCCAATTGTGGGGCTGCTGTGCTCTTTAAATCCTTAAAGTTCCTGTCATACTGAAAAACAGAAAGTAATTTCTTAGAGTTACAGAATGGCTGAGGTGAGAAGGGACCTTTGGAGATCACCCAGCCTACCCTTCTGCTCAGCAGGATCACCCACAGCAAGTTGCTCAGGGTTTCACCTAGTTGGGATTTGAGTATCTTCAAGGATGGAAACTTAGAACCAATCTGGGCAATCTATGCCACTGTTTGACCACTGGCACAGCAATTTTCCTTTTGTTTTTTTGGTTAAGTTGGATTTTCTTCGTTTTGTTTTTTAGAGTTTCAGATTTTTCCCTTGTCTTATACCTGCACAGGATTAGAACACACTTAATATCTACTGTGTACCTTCATTACAGATCATAGTATTACTTTGATTTTCTGGCAGGTTTAGTGTGTTGGGGGAGAGGGGCAAGTTTTGTGGTAGGTTGGTTTTGGGTTTGGGGTTTTTTTTGTAGAGTAAGTTCTTCATGTGGTTATTTTTCAGAAGGTTTTCTCAAACTGGCACTGATATAAGTCTGAGGATTAACCATACTCAAATATTCCAGATGAGAGTGAAGATTTACGGAAGCTTGCAGAAATGGAAATTGCCTCCTGTGAAGAAGAGATAGCTGAACTGAAGCAACAGGTGAGATCCCCTTATAAAGCCTCTTGTTTCCTTGTCATTCTTAAATTAACAAGGCCAAATTGTCTTCTTAGGAGCATTGGAACTAGGTGATATTTAAGGTCTCTTCCAACCCAAACCGTTCTATGATTCTCATCAGTATGTATATGATAAACTCTTTTCCTCCCCACCTTGCTATTTATACTCAAGTAGTGTCTGTTATCTAATGAAAATGAAAAAAGGAGATGCTACAGAGACAGGCTGTAAGCGAGTGCCTATTTGTACCTGAAAATGTTTTAATCAATGTATCTTTTTAAGCTGGTGCTACAGTTTGTCTTATCTCCATATACTGTTATAGATGTCCAACTCTTTATCCCTTGGAAACAAAACTTACATAGTATCAGGCATACTAGTGGTTTTGGAAAAAAATATTTTAATACTATGTAACTACTTTAGTTGCTACCTTATGTAGGTTTTACAGAGTATCTGTGTTATTTGAAAAAAAAGATCATGATCTTTACAATAAAATTCTATTTAACTTAATGTTACTGGTGAAGTTGAAGCTGGTGTGGTCACATTCTTTATTCCTCTGACAGCAATACAACAATCACTTTATAAATATTTTTGTAAATAATTATGATTTTGCCAAAAGAAATAATTATCTGTAGAAAGAAACATCACCTATTGCTAGTGCAGGAAGATGATTGAAAGGAGTTTGCAAATCAGCCAGAGTTTTGATCCAGCATGCAAAATTGTGATACAGTTTTTTAACTTCTGTTGTATCTTTCTGCTGCAGATCAGGCTCTTCCTTTTTAAATAAATAAATGAATAATACATTTGAGTTGTTGTTGAAGAACTATCTTCTGAACATCCATACCTTCTTAGCTCTGCAGTTGAGATGGCATTAAAAGGAAGTCTGATGGGAGGGGAGATGTTCAGTTGTCTTGCAAGAAGTGGCGTGAATCCTGCAGTGTCCAAATGTCCTCGAAGTTTTCCTAATGGGTGGAAACTTCTGTGAAGTTTTGTGGGTCTTGAGAGAGGCCAGTGTAGCTCCTGTAACTGAACAGACACGGGGAGCCTTCCTGCAATGCAGCATCAGCCCCACTCACCTCTTGCTGGCTGCTGCTTCCTCACTACAGGAGGCATGAGAAGCCCATCCTCAGGGCAACTCAGGGGAAGGTACAGAGAACACAGCCTAGGTCAGTTACAGACTTGTCTTGGTGTTTTGTACTGTCTCAGTTGTGGATAGTGTCAGAGAGGAGTCTTAGCTGGGTGTTTTTGTATTTTCAGATAGTGTTGCTTTTGATTCCTTCAGAAGAAACAGATGAAAGTGATCTGATCATGGAAGTAACTGCTGGAGTTGGAGGGCAGGAAGCCATGCTGTTCACTTCGGAGATATTTGATATGTATCAACGATATGCTGCCTATAAAAAATGGAAATTTGAAGTATTAGAATACTTTCCCAGTGAAATAGGTCAGTAATGAAAATACTGTAACTTCCTAATAGAAGTTGAAACAGTCATTCATATGACATTTTAATTTCCTAACTACAGGAAGCTAATTTGCACTATCTTAATTTTAGAAGTGGAAGATTGTTTGAATGTCTGAGTACAATTTTCCTCAGCTTCTGTATTTGAGAATGAAATTCCATTTCAGAAGTACTGTTAAAATACTAAAGTGCCAAAAAGAAAACTTGTCTTTTAGTAGTTTCATTTCTACATTTTGAGAATACTGAAAGACAGGTTCTTGGCAGAAGGAAAATCAGAAAGTGATGATGTTGTTTTAGCTTTATTTTTTTTATTTTTTAGAAATACAGATTGTATATACTTTTTATTTGGATACACTCTTCTACTTAGTTAATGTTTTAGTGCTTATGGGTCAGTTTGGTGGCAGTTTGAAAGTCTGTTTATTATTATGGATTGGCAAAGAGGAATCAGTTTTATTAAAACAATTTTTAAAGTTTCGTCTAGAACATCATGAATTTATTTGAAATATGATCTGATGTTAAATACAGCTAATGGATGAGCAAAGTGGGAGAATTGTTGAGGCTTTGAGAGGAGAGATAAGAGATCTAATTATTTTTTAAAGTCTTCAACTAAAATGTCACAGGTAATCAGCTTACAGCTTGATGCCAGTAAAAGATGTTCCCCCTTTCTACCTTTTTCCTTATTGCATCTCTGCCTGTTTGAGCAGTCCCACCTATTTTTTTTCTGTCTGTTTTGATGTCCTTTCACTTAAACTGGCAAAGACTTTTCTTTCTATGACTGGGTGTGTTTTTTTGCCTTGTCAATGTGTTAAGCCAGTTCTCATGAGCCTGGGAGCTAACTTAGGATAAGCAGCAACATTGGGACTGAATGCAAGGAGGTGGAAAAACTGGATCTTCTGGTGCTGATGAGCTGTGAATTTGGTTTAGGAGCAATGCCTTTGAAGAGATGGGGATTGGTAGTTTTACACAACAAACTGAGGCAGTGGCACAATAGTTAATTTTAGCTTAATCCAAATAGTGTGTAAAGTTGTTTCACAAAGATCATCTTGCTATCTCTGCATTATTGCTGACTGCTTTGCATTGACACTTGTGATTGTGCATCTTTGTAGAGTCTCATCACCAAGTCAGTCCACCTGAAAAATTGCACACACACAAAAAAATCAATTAGTTTTCAGATAATTGGCACAAGAGAAGAGGAGAAATGTTCACAGAGGTGCTGGAGGCAAAGGGTGTGGCTCCTGGTGGTGGCAGTGAGAAAACAGGACCCTCTTTTAGCAGCAAGAGGTTCAGCAAGCTTAAGCCCACCATGAAACTGCAATCCAAAACATGGCCAGCCATGGCAGGGCTTTTGGGTTTTGATTAACAGATTGCTAGCCACATTTCTCAGTAGGATAGATTTGTTGAGTCTGTCTGTGTTAACAGATCTACAGCCTTAGTTATCCATGGTGTCATTATTAAAGCTATCAAATTTGCTTATTTGGGTATTGCTGTGGAGGTAATGCATGTGTCCTAGTGGGTGTGGATCAGTAGATGGGCACTTATGCAGCTTACTGCTCCTGGCTCAAGAAACTTCACCTCTAGTCATACTTTCATCAATTTTTTTTTTTGTGAAACTTTGAGAAATGAGAAAAGCTAGGATGTTAGGATATGCAGTCTGTCAGAAAAAGTCTGATATTTTTTCAGTCAACACTTAATATAATTGCAGAGAGGTTTTTAGCAAGCTTTGAGAAATGTGAAGCATCCTTTAACACTTCTGTTTACTTACACCATATTTTGGACTCAGTGATATTTTCAAGTATCTTGAACCTTTCTGTTTCAACAGTGTAGAAATTCACAGCAAATAAATATTCACAAGTCTCCCAGTTGAGCTTCTGATATCAGTGAGCTACTTTCCCCTTCTAATGAAGGTCCTTCTGTACCCTAAAGAAGGATCAAAAATTGGGCTCCATGGAAGAAATGCAGTTGGATGTCACAAGCTGACAACTTGAAAATCTAGGTTTAGGATTGATTTGTTGTCTGTATTCACATTTCATAAAAAGGGAATCCCTTGTCTATACCTATGTCTGTATACTGTGGATTTTACTTACACTTCTGGTTTCTTAAAATCTTTATTTGAATTGATTTTAAAAAATGTTATGTCTGTAAAATGTCCAAATAACTTTCTTTAGAGTTCTTAGGAGGTATCTTATTTCAAGTTGATGAACATGAACTCAGGTTTTCACAGTATCAGCATCCCCTTTTAGAGTGACTGCTGACAATTCAAATAATACACTTTTTTCACACAAATAATACACTTGAATTCAGTATTGTCTATTATCTATCTTTGTTACTATTAATAAACTTTTTGTATTGTCAGGAAGTCATTTGCCAAGTAAACTGTTTACTCAGTGCAAGTGGAGGTAGGGACAAGAAGCTTCATATTACAGTACATCTTGTTGCTGAAAGAGCAAAGTCATATTCATCCCCATTTATGACCAGCCAAATGCTTTGCCAGGAGCTGAGCCAGTTCAGCCTTCAAAGTCAACAGGAATATGTTTACTTTCTTTTTTGAAAGTAAATGGAATAAACATTGTACAGCTGAGATGGGTGTAAACAGAAAGAGGGAAAGGTCTGGGTTTTCTTTTTATCATGTATAAAGGAGAGAGGAGTGTTGCCCTTTTCACTGAGGCAAGACTTGGATCAGGTAAAGCCCAGCAGTCACATAGGCTTCACCTTCAGAGCACAGTTTCACAGTCAGCTTAAGCAAGGGCTGTCTCACCTTCTAGCCAGCTGTATGTTTCTTCTCTCTCAGCTCTAGCAATTTTGAGGCCCCAGTGCTAATTGGATCAGTTCACTGATTCGACTTAAAAGCCCTGTTATGGGATAGTTTTTAAGTCAGGACTCAGCTTGCAGAGTTCTGTGGTTGGAAGAGAAAGGGAGTTGGGTTTGGCTACCCTTTTGATGAAAGTCCTTGGACAAAGAGCCCATAACCTCATAAGCATTCTCATTAATGCCTTAAATAGGAAATTGAAGTGATATATTAACCTAGTATATATCTACCTGTATTTTCTCTTTTAAAGGGCTAGGTTTTTAATGGCTATATATTTATTTCAAAATCTACTATTTTGCTGAGAGCTTACCTGTGCACTGAAATTAATGTCTAGGAAAGTAGGATGTAAATTTTGGGAAAAATAAAGACAGCCCTAGCTTTTGTCAGCCTCTTGTGTATTTTTTGGTCTTGCATGACCATATATTATCAAAACAGATGCTAGAAAGAAATTGGGAAGTAGAGGCACTATGCATGGCGCTGCCAATGAAAGGCAAGTTTGAACCCTCAGTTTCAAATTGTCTACACTGTGCTGAGTGGAGCTAAGGATGCTGGTGGCACTAGGCTGTTGCACCCTGTCCTCGCTCCATTTTTATCAATTGCATTAGCAAGAGCAAGGTCCTACACTTAAAATGTCAAATTCCCTCATTTCTGAGAGCTCCTGAATTTGACTGAAATCTGAATGTGAGCATGTGTGAATGAGGTGAATGCTAAATAAAGCTGCAGTTAAAAATTGGTTTCAGTCTACTCTTAAGTTACTTTATTGACGTACTCCAAGGGATGCCACTGTGCAAAAATAGCACATTGAAAATTTAGTGCACACATTAAAGAACAAACCCACATCATTATTTATCCAGTGCCTCTCACTCTGTAGTGGCAGGCGGAGACACAGATGTGGGACTTTGTCTCAATCTGGGTATAAGATGCCCCATTAAAAAATGAGTACAAACACCCTTGTTCTGTGCAGATCAGATTTCAGGATAGAGTGGGACATTTAATGTGAAAGGGGCAAGCACACAGTTAGCAAGACCTAACTATATTTGACAGGCCTACAACATGTCTGCCAGGGTAAAGGGTTTGTTGAAATTTTATTAGATTAGGCTGCATTTCGTATTAACCCCATGTTGGTAATGGTTGATTCAAAGCAGTATGACCTAAATACCTGTCATTTGAACCAGTTTCTTGGTCATCTTATGCTAAGCACTACAGTGCCACAGGCACACTGTTACTACTACAAACTAAAACTCTCCTGAACATGTCACAGACAGTAAGTAAGTAAATAAGATTTATTACTTAACTATATTCATTATTTTAGGTTACATAAGATTCTCTTACAGTAAAGAAGAGATCTTTCATTTATTCAAATAGTGTTTGAAGTAGGAAGATTTCACACTACTTGATGAAATTAAACTTCCTGATCTAAACTAAAGATTTTGAAAGATCATATTTGTTAAACTACATGCTCTGTCATCAGTTAAATACATGCTCTATTATCAGATTTATTCTAAATATGACAGACTCATCTTACAGAATTGATAGTAGATAATGGCTATAAATTACATCACTGAAGCACTAGGTATGTTGAACAGTGTATTTGAATCAAAGTGGTACAGTTTTATACAAGTAGGAGAAAAATTTTAAAAGTCAGAAGGACAAAAATTACATGGAATAGAAAGGAAGAGGCAGTTTAGGTTATTTTCAACAAACATGTCTGTAAAAGGAAATTTATTTTAGTAAAGTTGAGAGGAAATGTTAAATTTCTCTAGAGTAAAAACATTTGCAAACCTTGTCCATGGAGATGAAAGAACTGGCCTGTGTTCTGGCTGCTGACCTTTTGCTGTTCTGCAGGGCGTTTTCAGATTCTGTGTTGTCTTTATTTTCCTTTTTTAAAAAGCTTCTATCTTGTCCCTGTGATTGAGTTCCTCACTCTGAGAGATGGCCTAAAACTGTATTTCTGCAAAGTATGTGCCACTTCTCAGCTGTGGTTTCACGTTGCAAGACTTAAACAGCAATATTCTTTCAAGGCCACCTATCTCTTCTTCAGTCATTCCCTTGGCACACCATCCACTGTGCTGAGAATAGGATTTGGGAATCGAGCTGCATTAGAAACCAAAATGAGTGAAAAAGTGTAGTGCCATCACTTCTCTGTGCCATTTATAGTGCCATCTCTGTGCCATTTATAGTGCTTCTCTGATCCTGCAGTTATACTGCACATAAGCAAACAAGCAAGAGCAAGAATATCATAAACTAGTGGAGCATTAAACTCTTTCTGTCATGAAACCATGATTGCATTAGGCTTTACTTCCAAGTTCCAAGCTGTTCGGTGCTTGTAGGACATTGATGTCAAGTTTTACTAGAGGTATTGGTAAGAGGTGCAGGAATTGGTGTTCTGCTCATTCCAAGGAAGCAAAAGATTAAAATGAAATAAAAAAGTGAAGACACATGGGTAGGATGCATAGAGGAGAATGGATAATGAGAAGAGTATGAATAATACTCATCATTCAGTCATAAGGGGCTGGTTCTTTTTTTCCCATTGAATGATAGATTCTGAACTAACAATAAAAAAATTGATGTTTCTGAAAGCAACTTTCAAAATTTGATCTTTATGTAAACTTGCTACTGGTATTAGAGTTCTATTGTGGTTTATGATTGTATGTATACATGTTTGTACATTGATCTTAGGCACTCTTTTTATGTATATAAAATAATTAAATTGGACTCTATAAAAAGAATCTGACAGTCCTTCACTTGGCAATAGTGTGTGAGTATGCATGTGTGGCTTTAAGATTTCTCTTGCAGGTGTAATACTGCCTAAGTGTTTAAATGGTAAATTCATAATTTTAAGAAACAAATGACAATGATGTCTAAAGACACTGAAGTATAACAGCATAGTACCAGCAATTCTTATGGGTCTACAGTTGTGTTTCTTCTGTATTTAAGGTGGCCTAAGACATGCAGTAGCCAGTATAGCAGGTCTCGAGGCTTACAAATACATGAAATTTGAAGGAGGAGTGCATCGTGTTCAGCGGGTACCAAAGACAGAAAAACAAGGACGCATTCATACCAGCACAATGACTGTTGCAATATTACCCCAACCCACTAAGGTAATATTTATATTTTAGTATAACAGACTTTACCACAAGCAATGTTTGATACCCGAGTGGTTTTGTCTCTCTTTTTATTCTCACTTAATGACTTTTTTTTCTTCTTAATTTTAAACTAAGTCATATTTATTTGTTTATTTTTATTTTTTATAATAGGTGTGAAATAAAGAATTTCCGTCTTTCCTTGTAATCCTGATCTCAAGAAGGTCACTGACAGTTCACTTAACTATAACTCGAAAATTCACTGTTACTCTGTCTTGCATGTTTTGTGGAAAACTACATTTTCTACAAAGTAACCTGACTGACTTATTTTATGGGGCTCATAGATACTTCTTTTAGCACTTCCTCTTTTCCATTTTTGTACTGTCCTCACTTGCCCCTTCCAGAGTGTATACGTCAAGTCTCACTATATTTGCTTGGTTAAAAGCAACTGGCTAAGAAATAATGCTTTGTTTTGATCTTTGTTTCATGTTGAACTAGCAGATTGTCAAAGATGTTACTCCTTCCTGTACTCTCTTGAAGTTATCTCACTCCTTTCTCACAGAGCCTACTGCTCCATTCCAGAACCAGAAAAGGGAATATCTTCCATTTTAACTAAAAACCATCTGGTATCAAGTTCAAGTATTGGTTAACTCTGCTGGAAGAAGAGGGTGCAGGGCTTTCAGAAGAGGGGAAGATGAGTGCTAAGGGACAGTTATGTGTTAAGCTACTATTTGTCTGATTTCCTGGGTTCCATTGTGTTGGAAGTCCAGTCCGACTACGAAGATTTGTTAATATGTTTACATGTAGATGTGAGCTACCATTCATAATCTTTAAAAAGTTTGATCTTGCATGAATGTGCCTTATAAAATAAACTGACTGTGCATATTTGATACCTGTATGGAAAGAAACAATATAAATACGTTCTTTGTTTGTTTTTCTTTTTTTTGTTATCTCATGACAGATGAGGCTGCAAATTAATCCAAAAGATCTACGGATAGAAACAAAGCGAGCTAGTGGAGCTGGAGGCCAGCATGTCAATACCACAGATAGTGCTGTAAGGATAGTTCATATTCCAACAGGTGCTTCATTTTTTCCTTACTACAAGATCTACATTGCCAAACTGTTGTCAGAATTTCTTTTGAAACTATAGGTGTATTTTCAAACCTGGACAACAGCAGAGTAGAGTTTTCATATAGTTTTCATGTCTGTTCATAGTACTCTAAATGCATCATCCTGTGCCCACTCCAATTTTTAATAGTAAGGACTACTGGCTTCAGTAGGTAAGCTATCCATTTGCCACTAAACATGACACTCTACAAGCACCCAGATCAATTTCTGTCAAAAAGTTATATTTAAGCTTTCAAATAATGAAAATGATACTGGAAAATGGAGTAGGCTGAAATCTGATGATTTGCCATTTCTTGACTAGTCTCCAAAAGAGAGATTGCTCTGTTTCCATATTAAAATGTTGCTTTTAATTGCAGAGTCTATTCAGGATGCCAGCTTCCATTTGTCTGCTGGCTCCTTTCCTATAGATGACACAGATAATTAGGAGGCCCATCCCTCTGACTCAGGTTAGGAAACATAGGAGGGATATGGTGCACCCTCAAATGCTACCTGATTTTAGCTATCATATATTTTTTTTATTGCCGTTCCTAACCCTTTTACTTCCCTTTGAGCAATCTTCAACAGCTGCCTTGACTTTCATGGCATTTTAACTTTTCCTCTTCTCTAGTACAAACATTACTCAGGCTTTACAGCCTCAGGGTAATCCCAAGTGCTCTTTATCTTCACGTATCCAGATTTTTGCCACTGATCTCTTTGTATTTGTTTAAGACATTGATCCATTCTGCACTTGTTGCATCACCTTAATAAAGTAGAAGATAAACAGTAGAGAGGATAAAATTCTATATATCACTATGTCGTGACAAAAGATACTCCAGATTGAAAAGGTTTTGGATTGCCTGCGTGTTTGGATAAAAACACAACAAACTAAAACCAGCAGTTGATCTTAGTTTTTGCTGAATGTAGATATTAGGGTATGTTATAGAAATGTTAAGGTGTATTGCAAATATTTTCATGGTTATATATGGCTAATAGGAGGATTTATATATCACCTTATCTCTTCACTTTTTCCTGCTCCACCATTCTCTTCTTCATTTCTCTGATCTCACTTCCCTTACAATTGTCCTGTTACTTCTATTTCTCTCATCCTAAATATTGTTTAAATCTTCACTGCAATCCAGCAGGTTGTTTATAAATAAGTCTTTCATAAAGTAATACTATATAGTCTTATAAAACGTACTTTAGTATTACCAGAGTTACTTAAAATAGATCCAAATAACAATTTAGCTTGTGCTGTTTTCTTCCTGTATTTCTTCTCTCTACTCCTTTCTTGGGCTGTTCATTTCTTGTCTTGAATTATATGTTTTGGGATGAGAAAACACACTTTTTGTTGTTGTTGTTCATAAAATAGTACCCACTTTTTCATATTCTGATCATATTCGATACACTCGTTATCTCATGTATTTTACTGCTCCTTAAATCTTACATTTCCTGGAACTGTGGCCAAAAATTACAAGTATTCAAGGTGTCTTCTGTAAGTCAGATCACATTACGTATCTTTTATTTCATTATCCACTTGTTGTCCAACATGTGGAATTAAATTTCTTGTCATATGGCTTAAAACACCTGTACGACTCAGCCTGCACTTCTTTCCCAAAATGTATTATTAGTCATTAGTAAGTCTGGACTTCTACATTCCCAGTCCAAAATAAATATGGAAGAAAGAAACAGTTTAATGTAACATAATAGAAGTCTTCTAGAAACTGCAAAACTATTTTAGTATGTGTTACTCTTAAGTGCTAAATGTCATGATATTTTTGACAGGGATCGTGTCTGAATGTCAGCAAGAAAGATCTCAAATTAGAAACAAAGAGAAAGCTATGCAAATGCTATGTGCTAAACTATACAATGCCAAACTAGAAGAAGAAACTAAAAAGAGAAACAGTGTTCGAAAGATTCAGGTAAGTTTTGTTTAGTAACAATATCATTCTGTACAAGCATGTGTTCTTAGGGTAACTTCTGTGTTAAACTGCAAATAGTAAATGGAAATATAGGGGAACCGGAGCCCAGGAGGGACTTACATGAGGAAAAAAAAAAAATCATAGAATGGTTTGGGTTGGAAGGGATTTTAAAGGTCATCTAGCTCCAGCCCCTCTGCGATGGACAGGAACACCTTCCACTAGACTTCCCTGAAAAACAAGAAGTTGTGGAGTCCACAGCTTCTCTGGACAACAAAATTACATTTTACTTCAGCAGTAGAGGTTGTATATTAACCAGACTTAAAATTTCACTGGTACATAAATTCTAGAGATCCAGTGAAACAAACTGCATGTTTGATTGCAGCATGAAGAACCAGAACAGTATTAGAAAAAGATGGATTAAAATTGTTCTTTTATATGTTTGAGAACAATTACTGCAGCCACTGAAGTGATCTGAGTCATATGTAACTATAACAAATTTTGGATAATCATGAGAGGAAAAGAAACCTTTCACTTTAGATGCTTAATCAATATTTCATAATTTTTATAAAAAGATGGATAAACTCATTCTTTTTGTTCAATAGATTGGGACTAAAGGAAGATCAGAGAAGATCAGAACATACAACTTTCCACAGGACCGGATTACGGACCACAGAATAAGCAGATCAGTGCATCATGTTGAATCTTTCATGCTAGGAGAAGAAATGCTAGATGAAATGATACAAACTCTGAGAGAATATGCTGATTTTGAATCTTTAATGGAAATTATTTCAGAAAATGAAAAAAAAAATTCCTCCTGAACATTACTCTTTATCAGCCCATTAGAACAGATGTTGTAAGGTCTGCGAGGAAGCTTCTTGGAATACCACCCAGAAAATGGAACTGCTTTTCAGGTCATGAAAAACACCACAACTTCTTTTCTCATGACTAATAAACAGTTTTCTTACTTGCTGAGTAAAAGACTTTATTATCTTCATATGAGAGACATTATTGCTGCAGCAGTCCATTTGAAAAGTAAATTTGACTGCGCCAGAAGGAACTGCGGTTTTTAGTTTTCTCCACTGAGAAGATACTGATACACCACTCTTGAAAGGTATGCGCACGTTAAAAAATTAGCTATTTGTAGTTCCAGTTTTCATTTAAACAATAGCTTAAACGTCAATACAGTGTCAAATAGCTTACTTGAGAGAACAAGAAAAAACTTAATTTCTTTGAGTGATTCTACCTATATGCATATCTGTTAATCAATTAAAATGTCATGAGAGGGAGTCTAAATGTATCTTCATCATGTTTTCATGCCCTTCAGAACAGAAGTCTAGGAATATCCCTTTTTCCAGAAAAAAAAAAGCTGTGGAAGCCAAGTGACAAATCATATGAGTTGATTTTTGAAAGAATGTTTCTGTTCTTGTGTCCAAAGTGAATTGTTACAGTATTGTTCAGCTGATACTTTAGTCTCCACTTGGCTTCGCTTGAGTTTCTGCTTTATGCTTTTAATTGACCCTCCAATTTATTGATTTTCTAGAAGTTACATGGTGTGACAGACATCTTAGTGTTTTTGTCTATCTATTTAACAGCATTGTAAGGCATTCCATACCTTTATCAGCTTTGTTTTTTAGTAAACACTGCATGGTAACTACGATTAAGTTCCAAATCTTTTAATTAAAGACACGCACATTAACTTCAGATGTAGGAATATCTATATGCGTGAGGTAAGGCATACATATATCCTGTTGGTAAGCATGAGACCTAGGTCTTCATTTACTAATAGTTTTACAACTCCCAACTGGCACATAAAAAGTAAAAAGAAACATTGACTCATTAGGTATCGATTGGCACAGAAGCTAGGACTGAAGTCTTTGTTCCTACCAGATCCGTACTGCAAATGGAAGACTATAGAGCACTTGTGAGAGTCTTACTGACTTGACTTAAAGCCAGGCTTTCTTACATCCTGTGATGGATAGAGTTTGCAGTTCTTTCTAACTTCAGCTCCATATTCATCCAAACAAATAAGAGACATCAACTGGGTCTGAGCACTGGATTACTGCATGAAAAACTTAGATAAACTTGTAGCCCGTCTGGCCAAATCCTGCCTGGCTCACAGCCTGCCTGTTCTCATCTAGCTCTTCAACAGACACTAGAGGTGGTGTTGCCTTGCAAGTGACCAGCCTCTGACCTGTGTGAGAAAAACCAGACATGATGTGGTTCTAGCAGGAGCCTGACTGAGGTATCCTAAAACTGGCATCTGACAGGACTTTGCTGTCCTTGGCTCATCATGGCAAGCCTTACTCTATATTAATTTTAACACAAGGGATGTTGTCTCTGAAAATGCAACTTCCCTGAGCTGTGAGCAGATTGCATTTCCAGCAGCAGCAGCAGCAGAGATCCTTGCACTGGTGTCCGGTCAGCCTAGCTTCCAGTGGTGCTTCTCCTCACACTTCAGCTGCTAATAGCATTGGTCATGCTTTAAAATAAATACAATTCTTTTATGGGAAGGAGCCCAGATGCAAGATCCACCTTAATCACAGACTTAAATCACAGAAACACAGAATGGTTAAGGTTGGAAGGAACCACAGTGGGTCATCTGATCCAACCTCCCTGCTCAGGCAGGGTCGTGAGAGATCCTTGAGACTGGATGTGGCACTTAGTGCCGTGGTCTAGTAACCACGGCAGTAATGGACCAAGGATTGGACTTGATGATCTCAGAGGTCCTTTCTAACCCGGCTGATTCTGTGATTCTATGATCCTATGATCCTAGAGCACATGGCACAGGATTGCGTCCAGACGGTTCTTGAATATCTCCAGTGAGGGAGAGAATCCTTCCCCGACAGAGGAGCTTTGCACATTGGGAGCGTGTCAGGATGATGGGAGAATCCCAGGCTCATCCATTTAAAAAAAAACCGGAGATGTAGCTGGGCGCCAGGTTGAGCGTAGGCGCGTCACTCCCGGGGCGGGGAAGGCGGCAGTTCTTTGGGGAGAGCGCCGCAAGGCCGTGCGGGTGCTGGAGGGCGGGAGGAAGGGGCGGGCGGGACCCGCGGCCGGGCGGGAGCCACCACGCGCGGGAGCCGCGGCCGCGCCGCCCGCCTCCCTCAGAGCGCCAGGGAGGGAAAACGCCGGGCCGGGCGGCGGCACCGCCCCCCCGCGCCCCGCATTGGCCCCGCCTTTCTGCCCGCCTCCCATTGGGCCGCGTCCCGCCCGAGGGCGCGGCGCGATGGCCGGCGCGGGTTTTGGATACCCAAATTCAAAGTTTTTAAAAAGCGCCCGGCGAGCGCGGACCACGCATTGCCCCGCTGGCGCCGCATCAGAGGTGAGTGCCCGCGCCAGGGTGAGCCATCCGTCCACCAGCCGGTTCCGGCGGTGTGGGGCTCCGTGCTCAGGGCTCCGCGGGCTGGACCGGCTTCGGGCCAGCGGGGCTCCGCCGTCAGGCTCCGTGACCGGGGTGGCGGGGGCTGCCGGCGTACGCCAGCGAGGGACTGGGAATGCATGGCTCGTCATGGTGGGTGGGGAGGGGGGATCCCGGCGGCGCCCAGTCCGGGCTCTCCGCAGCTAGCCCCGCAGCTGTCCCGCCGGCCGGGAAGGACGGACGGGACGGGACGGCGGCACGGGCGGCCACGGAGCGCCCGATCCCGCCAACGAGCCGCATGTGGGGCGCTCTGGGCTGCTCGCCGCACCGGCGGGGCCGGGCCCGGTCCGAGCCGGGGTGGGGAGCGCAGGGTCGGCCTCCCGCCGGCGGGCAGCGCGGCGGGGGACGCGCCGCACTGTCTCCCGCCCGCTGGGCCACGCCGCCGGAGGGGGCATCCACCCGGCGCGCTCCTGCTCGCCCCGCCACCGGCGTTTTAGGGGGAATCCTGTAGTGCTGGGGAAAGGGGAGACCCCCGAAGGCGCAGGGTGAGGGTCCTGGGGCCGTGGGGCACGGTAGAGCCGGGACCCGATCTACCTGCCGCCGATTCGGGCCATCTTGAGCTCTGGGCGGGAGAAGCCTGACAGCGCCGCGGGGGCCCGCGGCTGAGCCCGCTCCTCCGGAGGGTCAGGGCCGGCCTTGATGGGGGGACATTTTCCAATTCATTAGGATTTCAGCCCAAAAGTTCCTCTACTCGCTCCCAAGGAAGGGGGGAAGGGAAGGAGGAAGCTTAGCGAGGCTTACATCTCTCACCTAACTCACACTACTCAAAGCCATAAGCGTATTTGCTCCTTTCTTCCACTAAACGTAGGTACAAAGAAGGGACTTTTTCTCTGAATCGTTCATTAAACATTTTTCTAATGCTTGTTTCCAAAATTGTTGGAAGTGCTTAAATCCTTTAAAATTCTTGCTCAAATGGGGGAGCTTATATTTCCTATGGATTACAAAGCATGTTGAAAATTATTTCCCCTTTAGATTTAACAGGGCAGCGATGGCTTCCTTCTCCCCTTCAGCCCTCGCCCATCCCCCTGCAATTGTTAATATAGATAGCACCGTATTTTGGGGGGGAGGGGAAAGAAATAGGGCAAGGAAAGCTCAGTTTCCCTATGATATCTATTGACCTCTCACTCTCTTAAAATCATACTTGTAAGTAACCTTTATTTCCCTCTGGCCATTGTTTAGGGGTGGCTGCTTTTCTTTGTAATTTACACATCCATGTGAGCACTCGAGTTTTTCGTGTGCCATCCAGCCTCTTCCCTTTTTAAAAATGCCAGATACCTGGCTGCAGCAGCAGCATTGCCTCCGGTCTTGGATGCAAACTTTAGGCTTCTCTGTTCCGGATTGTCACTCGTGGACCCTCTGCCACTGGTGTCCCTTGCAGGGACCGCAAGTGTCCTGCCCGTGTCGCTACATTTAGGGTAGAAAGTGGAGGCATTGGTGTGTCTAAAAGTAAACTATTCTGGTGGAATGGTGACAAAGTAAATCAGCCAGTCAGTTTCCTAGCCCTAGTTATATGCAGCATAAAACTCTAGTTTTGAAATGATCTTACATAGATTGAATTACATAGCGGCTCTTCAAATCCATAGTTCCACTAGTTGTATTTCAGACACTAGAGAGTGAGTTAGATAACAGTATAAAAGTCATAATGCAGAAGGAAGGCATGGTCAATTCTTTATAAGAAGAATAATTTGTGATGTAGTTTACACTGTGTTGTAATACTGTCCTTGTTGTTTCTTGCAGGATACAAACAACAAAATGAAATCAAACCTTAACCGCTCTTGCAAAATGAAACGTGATTTTGACTGTGCATCTCTTCATGCTGGGTTTGCACCACTGAAATCTACTGTGGAGAAAACAAGGCTGGAAAAATCCTGCCCCTTGAATTACAAGGAAGGCTTTTGTAAAAACTGTGCAGAAGAGCATCAGAAAATATTCCCTAGTGACTCATATCATGCAGCCACCAGAAATCTAGAACTTGAAGATGGAGGAAGACCAATATATAACAAAGAAAACGAACAAGTAACCCAGAGACTTGATGAAGTTATCTATGAAATGGAGGAACTGGAAAACAGTAAACTTAATGAGGACAGTGGTTATTCCTCTATGTTAAATACTCAGTATGCTGATACAATAGAACATGAGGATAGTATACCTTTGGCTGGGAATCTCTGTGGGACACCAAAACATTGTCTCAGGAAGAACCAAAACCAAGAACAGTTCTCAAAGAAGACTTTACTGCCAGTAAGCCATTATGAAGACATGATTTGCTCAACTTTGAAAAAAAATGGTAAAAGAAATCTCAAGTCTTGGGCTGCTATAGACAGAATTGTTTTTAGGGGAAAAGTTGAACTTTGTAACTTAATTGGAAAGAAAATGGGGCTAGATAAAATAGACATTTTTGCCGAGCTCTTCCAAAAGAACCTGAAGCATATATTAGCAAACATTTTAAGGCATCTCAGCGAGGTGGATTTAATCAAGTAAGTATATTGATCTCATTGTATTTCATTGGGAAAGGAAACAGCCTAGTCAGATGGCTTAATTATTTAAGTATGGGGCTTGTAACATTTACTGAATGTTTAGTATTATGTGTTAGTATGTTAAAACATGAACTGACAATGTAAGCCGTGGAGAATATTTTTTCCCAAGAAGGCAATTAAAGACTACAACTGTGAACATGTTCTATATTTACATGAAGGAAAAAGATTACAGCTATTCTTGCTATTAAATAAATCCTTTCCCAGAAGGTAACTGATATATTTGTATTGTCGTTGCAGTTTTGCCAAAGTCAGCACAACATGGCGGAAGATTCTACAAGAAGATAAATGGATTTTCCAAATGTATAGTAAAGCTGTGAAAAACCTCTCTGTAAGTTGCTGCACCTGTTAGATAATTTGTGCCTGAACCACCAGTATCTTTCTGCTATTTCATGACTTAGTCTTAAGAGATCACAGAAGAGTTTCTTAGGTTGAAAACTGTCACTGGAGTGTCTGAGCTTGTCCTGTCAGGATACCCTGTCTCAAGTGTTGCTAGTCACATCAGTGTCTTTGGGGACCCCAAGGAAGGCTGACTGAGAAGGTGACCCAAGGAGAGACGCAGATGTTCTTAGGAGCTTCCACATGTCCTGTGTTACAGTGAAGGGCAGGAAGGAGAGGGTCACTTCCAGCATAGCCCTAGAGACTTAGTAAAAGCTTGCTTGCTTCATCATCCTCGCTGATCCAGAAGGGAAAGAGACTGAAATAAACCACTCAGCTGACTGTGCAACTCAGGGTCTCCGTACTTTCTTGCAGCAGTCTCCAAATTCCAATGTGCTGGCTACAGAAAATTAAGAAGTGTTTTATACTGTGAGCTATTCCTAATACCTCTTTGTCCTATGAAATAAAACATACTAGATCCAACCACATGACATTGCACTTTATCAAGTCAGGATTCTTAAAACACTATGAGTGTCTTTCTTATGAGATGGAGAGACAATGAAACAAGGCTTAAGATCTGTCACAGGATAAGGTGGTCAACCAGTTTGAGTTTTTATGTAGTATTTTACAGTGTTAGCCTGTTGGGGTGAAACATTTGGACACCACTGAACATTCAACCCATAGAATTTGATTTCCTCCCTGCCATTGTATGCTTTTTTGTTTAACCTGAACTGGAAACCTGGGAAATTGGTGGGAGGAGTTGACTTCTCACAATGAAAGCTTCAAGCATTCCTATTCACCATAAAGAATTAGAAATACTGTTTTGTGCTATAAAACATTGTGCTCTGCTTAAATAATTACTGAGTTAATATGAAAGTAGGATGACATAATAGATTGTTGTTTTGATGGTCTGAACTAGAGCTGTTCTATGCATTTATAACAGAAGTGACCGAGAAAGTTGAGGTAAAATCGGTAACATACTCCTTGGTGTGATGCTTTATTAATTGGAAACCAGGAGGAAGGATCAAAAATTAGTTGTTGACTTCTATTAAACAAAAAAACCAGTATCAGGTGAGTCTCTTTTCAAATTTAAATCTTGATTTAAATCTTGTTTTTCTTTTCATCAGAGTGGCACAAAGGCACCAGAGCATGCTGCAACAAGGGAGTATGTTCTCTACAGAGTGTCTTTAGCTTCCATTCAGAAAGCAACCCCACCAAAAATCTTGAACAGAAAAAACACCGGATCCAAAGCATCTAAGAATCACAGCAGGCTCGTGGAATTTTCTGAGGTAACTGATGATTTCCATTCATCTTTAGTTTCTCACATGTTGTCTGGCACACGATCAGCTTGTAAAGCATATTTCTGAAAGTAGTATCTTCTGTTTCAAGTGCTTGTAGTTCTTATTAGTATGGCTGCCAGTTTTTGCTTAGTATGACTATTTTAAATCCCACAAAACCTGTCAATTTTGCTTCAGAACTGATGGACAATTTAAAGGAAAAAAAGGGGGGACCAAAGACTAAAAAGTTCCTATTTTTTAAAAAAATAAGCAACGCATACTTTTTCTGTTCATTCTCTGTTGGATTTTTTTCCAGCTAATTATCTGGCATTAAAATGACTTATTTAGCTACAAATTTATAGTTGTCAACAACTGCAAACAGCCTATTTTCCTTCACCTTGTATTTTTCTTAAGCTGTTTTTTTCCCCACATATAGGTGCAGGTCTATGCTGCAAGTACTTCATAAGACTTTTAAAAATGTTTATTGAAAGTTGTTGTTTATTAAGAAGCAGTAGATTTTCCTAACTAGAAAAAGGTTTTATGCTCAAGCTCAAAAGTCTTATCCTGCAAATTAGTGCAATAAGAGAAGATATAATGGCATTGGAAAGTATGATCCAGATGCTCTAGTACTACTATGTAGGACATTGTAGCATTAAGAATGTAAAAGTACTCTGTTCAGTAGCTGTCTAAAATTTTGTTCCTAAAAGACATTTATGTCTATACGCAACACATTCAGATTATATAAACATTTTGCTTTTAACAATTGAATGATATAAGGTGTTATACAGGTCTATAATTTTCTAATGCTAAATCATTTTGAAAGCAGACGTTTTTGTGTCAAAAATTAATTGGAAAGAAAAAGGAATTGCTTCCATTTTGTATCTCAAACTAAGTGCTCCACAGCTGAGATTTCTGAACACATTTCTCACTTTTCAAAAATGTCAATGATTTAAATAGAACTAATATTTATTTTCTTTTCTTTTTAAAAATTAAGTTAAAACACCATCCTTAGATGGGATTAGGAAGATTCAGGAGGGCTGTTTTACTTACTGCCTTTGATTTAGCCTATCCGTCAAATTTTAAATTTAAAGAATTTGAAATTGGCTACCTCTACTCCAGTACAAAGTATACAAAAAAAAAGTATATAGAAAGTTATAGTGTGATTATTACTTTTCGATCTCCACTACAATTTGATACAAAAATTAGGCTAAATTTTTAATTTATCTCTCTAGAGTAAGAGAAATTATAATACATTTTGTGGCACTTAGATGACATTAGGAAATTCTTGGAGAGTTTACTTACCCTCTGTTCCTGATTTTCTGTGTATCCTTTTTCCAATAGGCTGCCAAGACCTTGAAAAACACTGAAAGCTTTAAAGCCTGCCATCGCTGTGGTTCACCTGCGAAGTATGACTCCTATCTTCAAAGAGCAATGTGCAATCGTGAAAGTTGTGGCTTTGACTTTTGCACAAAGTGCATGTGCAGCTACCACAGCTCCAGTGACTGTATGAGCGGCAAACCAGTGAAACCCACCTCTATACCAGGGCCACTTCCTGGGAGTAAGAAAAGCAAACAGAATCTAAAGAGATTGTGATCCAGCCCTCCCAATACAAATTGTCAGATGTGCCATAAATTTTTTTTTATTCATCTACAAAGAAAATGTTTTCTGCTATTCTATATTTATAAAGAAGTTTATTCTATTATTCCTCTGTACTCTTTAACAGTCTTGTTCAGAAGGCTTTTAAAAGCATTTCTAGTGCTGTCCAGTGAGGTGAGTGAAGCCCTTTTTAACTTCAAATTATGAGGGAGTCTAGAT
The DNA here is from genome assembly GCF_001715985.3 of Manacus vitellinus. Lineage (NCBI taxonomy): Eukaryota > Metazoa > Chordata > Aves > Passeriformes > Pipridae > Manacus > Manacus vitellinus. The sequence goes on along the minus strand of NW_021940604.1, from coordinate 4,401,462 downwards.
TTTATGATTTTTCAAAGCTTTGTCTTTGATTTTTAAATGCAAACATTCATAATACCATTTTCTCTGATGGTTTCTCTTATATGAATCTTAAATTGTTCTTCCTTCATTTCTTCATTCAGAAAGCTCAGGTTTTCCTTGAACTGAGGTGATACCTTTTCCAACTTTAAAAAAAACAGTACTGTATGTTGGCTATACTGCTAAAAAGTACATGTTCTTTGTTTTTGAAGTTATAATATTACTTTTAGTATTTGTATATATTTGTAAATACTATTCATGTTTGTCTTGTAAATGTGAAAATAAATTGATGATCTTGACTTCGTTGGCTTTGTTGGACTTCTGTCTATCGTCCTAGAAGATTACTTCTCTTTTCTCAAGTTTCTAGTATGTGCTTCTTAAAGACGTTGATTTGACAAAGTGCAAGTCTTCTGGGTTTGTGTAAAATGTACTGAATCCATTCTCATGCTGTGTTCTGCAGCTTGATTCCATAAATATTTTGTCTATTCAAGTCCACTTAAAAATGTGCTCAAGACTGGAGAATGAAGGGTAGAAGGCTGCCAAGTTGATTAGGGGGCTGGAGCACCTCTCCTATGAGGAAAAGCTTAGAGAGTTGAGTTTGTTCAGCCTGGAGGAGAAAAGACTTCAGGGTGACCTAATTGCAGCCTTCCAGTACTTAAAGAGAGCCTACAAGAAAGATGGAGAGGGACTTTTTACAAGAGCATGTAGTGACAGGACAAGGAGGAATGGCTTCAAATTTACAGATAGTAGGTTTAGATTGGGTATTGGGAAAAAATTCTTTACTGTGAGGGTGGTGACTGTGCACTGGAACAGATTGCCCAGAGAAGCAGACTCCCTAAGCTTTCCCTAGAAGTGGAGTTGTAACTGGATCTTTAAGGTCCCTTCCAACCCACTCCATTCTATGATTATGTGATCCTATTATACCTCGTTCTGGTAATTAAACTGCACCATCTTGATATGCATGTAACCACAGTGAGTCTGTTAGGCATTGATAAATAAGAAATATTATAAGCAAAAGTTTGTTATAAAATTTACATCTGTGTCTACTGAAATTCCTCTGTCCTGAAGAACACAGATAATGTGATCTGAACAGAACTGCTATTTCCTACAACGATTTAAAGAAATGTGGCACAGGCATTCACTCTTAAACTGGTGTTGCAGTGTATGATACATTTTGAATTAAAACTTGTGTGTCTGTTTAGGAGCTGAATGTGGCTGTTACAAACTTAACAGGTTTACCTTTTCAGATTTTGAGCTTACTAAGGGGAATGCACTCTCTAGTAGGCCTAACAATTTGTACACAGAGAAAGTGGAGAACAGCTACTCTTTTTTTCTTTTTTCATTAGCTGTAGAATTTATCTGCTCATGCAGAATTTTGAGAAAAATTCTGTGTTACCTCTAGATAAGAGGGAAGAGTTCGACTACATGGCTTCAGTGGTCACAATTGGGGATGAACAATATGAAGAAACGAACATTTTTTACCAATTTGTGAGTGCTAAGAGACACCTACCTTCTACCTGAGACCTTGTTGGAAAGGTCAAATTATTTGACTTAATGAAGCTTTAGCCAAGCTGTGATGAATCTGCTGCAAACCATTGTGGCTGTTTCTTTCCTCTTGCCCAACTGTTTTATATGATACTCAGATCCTTTCCTACTAGCTTAGTTTTAACAATTAAAATAGACATTTAAGATTACAGCCTTAAGGACCTTGATCTTGCAATTTTCCTATGCAAAATTTCTAAAGCATGGGGATTTGTGGTGGCCATGCAGCTATTTCCTCCTTTATGGTAACCTGGCCTGGCAGTTGAAACCTTGCCCAACAGCACTGAGCACTGGGCCTGTATAAAAACTATGCATCTGATTGAAAGCAATCAGTGGGGACAATCAGTCCTCACCCAGGCATGCTAGCATCTGCTGCTGAGAGAGAAAACAGTTCCTCAGAGAGTGAGGGTGTTGGATATTAGTATCAGTGGGTGCCCCAACTGGTGCTAAGGAGAGTGATTTACGTGCCAAAGGTAGGAATAGATTGTTGTTAATGTCTGTGCTGAGCCTATCTTGGACCTGCCTTTGATGTGTAATCAATGTGAGAGTCATACCTAGGGCAAGAGTATAACACTTGCCATATGGAGAGGAGTCCTCTCCAGGTACTACAGCTGTTGTCAAAAACTACTTTCAAACTCAACCTTTGACAGCCCCAGTGACTTTGTAGGAATGTGAAAGCTTCTTACCCACATTGCACATGCTTTTCAGATCTCCAGAAGGTGAGAAATACCTGCAGGCTGCCAGAGTCTCCTGCCTGACTGGTGCAAGTACAGATTTCTTCCAGTTACTTACTTATCTCTAGGAATGGCTCTCCATGATGAGGAAGGGTGGGACATTTCTCTGCTCTGTAAATTGCTGTGGCTAGCAGCTGTTTCTCCCGGCTTGAACAACTATGGAAACAGATTTTTCCTTAACTTCATCCTGACCCTAGCCAGGAGACAGACAGAAGCAGGTTTTTAGGAATTTTTTAAATCAATATTGAGCTTTGCAACTTCTCTTTCTTGCACTTATGATGCTATCTTGAAAAATCCAAGGAGCTGTTCAAGATGCTTACACTTTCCTGCAAGTCATTAAAGGCTATTTCAGCAGTCTCACCACAGCAAGCAGAGAAGCTGAAAAGAGGTGCCAGATAGTGATGATATAGTCACTTGCACAAACAAGGACAAGTTTGTATGCATTTTAATTTATCCTCCAGCAAAAGCCTTTGTGCTCTGAGGACTGTGGAACATGTCAGAACCAAAACAAGAAAAAACAACTCTCTTACTTCAACTCTGTAAGTGCTGGCACCTTAGCACAACTTGTCATCGCAGAGCCTGATTTCTAGCATGTGGCAAAACTGCAGCATGTGTCAGATATGCTGTCACTAGCCAAGGGCTTCACTGCAAGGAAGCAACATTTTAGCATGTTGAATATTTTGTTTGACTAAAAAAGAAAGAAAAAGGTAAAACATAAATAAAACTGTCAGTGACCACTCTCAAAAAAGCTCTGAATATTTAGCCCTAAAAAGATAAGGTCTACCTTGACTCTGAGAGTTTAAAAAAAAAGGATTCTAGATTAGGATTGTGACAAGGTTTCCTCCCCAACTCTCAAAGCCAAAGGCTGACAACCCCTTTGAGGAATTTATTCTGTATCATAGATTTTTTTAAACGAAATCTGTTGTGGAAAGGGAAAACCACGAGATGGTGCTCTTGACCCATTCAGTGTACGAAACCAGATTCATTTAGTTCCTTTTGCCGTGTTCATGGAGAGTGTACTCCCTCCACCTCCACTGACTGTAGCTATACATCGTTACTGTGGTCATGGAGAATGAGATTAAATCTGCAACTGAAAGATAAAAACACAAACCTTGACTTCAAATACTGATTTTAGCATTTGTTTCTAACATATTTGTGTAGGATACGTATGTATTTGCTAAACTTAAAAATGTACAGGTGCCCTTCATAAAAGCTTTATCATGATGCTAAGTGCATATGACTTCTTTAAGGAGTGATTGGCTGCTCTAAACATGACCTATATTTTCTCCACCTTGCGCACCTGCATTTTTAACTGGAGAGCAAAGTCACCAGTCCAAAGCAGTTGGTGCAAGCTGTCCATCAAGCCCCTAGCACAGGTCTGGAGCAAGCAGTGAACAGAGCTTTGCCTGGGGTTGGACATCGTGTTCCTGATTGATAAAGGTTTGGTGAACACCTCAGCTGCACAACAGCTGTGGTGTCACCTTGACATGCCTTGTGGCAGAAGCTAATGGTGCTGACTTGCAAAATGTCTAAAGGCATAGCATTCATATGTCACTTCTTGTAGAGTGCCTACATTGAGGTTAGGAGGAGCTGGTGTCTTGAACTGAAATGCTATTACCTGAATGCAAGGATGGACCAGGCAATTACTGTGATAGATGCTTGATTTTGGAAGCCATTTGCCATGATAGAAAAGATTCGCCTTCTAATATATTTGAAATTTGAACTAGAGGATGAGGAGTTACAGAGATGGACAACTGCTGGATTGTGGCTCTTTACCTAAGGATGTACAAATTTCCAGGTCCACTCAATTTTTATATAACCTTGTCAGAACAGTTTATCCTCTGAAGTAGGAGGAACATAAGGATACAAGGCAAAGCATGGTTCTGATATTCCCAGCACAAGATAAAAGCAGCTAGGGTCTTTTTGAATCTGCTGGCACATGCAGAAATACTTGCAAGGTTCAAACAAAGAAACAGACATTCTTGTAGTTGCCACTGAGATGTCTCATCAGCATCTGAGGGTTTGTCCTTTAAGGTTTAATATTGCTATACCCTTTGCATTCAGAACTGCCCTCATGGTACCTCAGTCCTGCACTCAAACAAGCCAAGGGCCTGAGAGGTATATTGAGAAATAAAGATGCAAAAACAACGCAGTTTACTGACTAGTCTGTAGGTTTTGATTAAATTCTGTGGGAACTGCAGTCCTCAGCCAGCTGCAGTGTCAGGGCCTGCCCACAGCCCAAAGAAAGCCTGAGGATGCCCTCTGGCCAAGAATGTGCATGGCTGGAGAGAGGGAGGGACCCCTGCCCCTCCACTGCTCTAGTTTCCATCTCCTAAGTGCTAGGCTAGCTTTTGGGATGTTGCAGTAGTACTGTTGCCCTTGGTTGGTACAGCTGTACCGGGCCAGGGGAGCAGGAGGGCTGGTACTGGATGGAGCAGGGTTTGCTCAGGGGCACGGTACAGGACAGAGGAAAGGTTGGGGATGTCAGCTGAGAAGGCTGTAAGTCCTCGGATGAGGGGACAGTCTCTGTCCAGGACTATGGCTTTTCAACAGCTAACATAGCATGTCTCGTCTGTGTGTGCTTGCTGAAAACCAAAGGCCTATGGGCTTTTGACATTAACTTGCAGCCAGACCAATATAGTAATGGTAAATGCTGGTGTTGGGTTAAAAGGCCTCTCTGGCTTCCTCAGCCCACAGTGTCACACCCATACCGAGAGCATGACAGGGGTCACGGGTGGGTGTCTCCAACCTAAAGTATTTGCTGTGGACATATAAAGCTTAGGCAGCCCTCAACCACTGGGAAGAAGGATTGGACTCAGAAGATACCCCTGCATGTTTCAGGAGGAGGTGTGGCTCTTCCAGGGCTAACACAAGCTACAGCTTCATATCAGAGGCTTGGGAGGGTACAGCTGTGCTGGCCGCTACCTCCCAAAATTCCTCTTTGCTTTCTGCCTGTGGCAGCTGTGCGCCCACCAGAGAGCGCAGTGCTCCTGCTCAGCAGGGATGAAGGCTGCTTCCAGAGGCTCCACTGGAGCTGGCTCATGCATGAATCATAATGCAAAAGTGATGACACAAGAGCGCTGAGACTCACTTCTTATGTTTAGTGTCATTTGATGAGGGTCTACCTCGACTAAGTTAATTACATTGTACAACAAATTTCAGTTAGTCATATGTAGATCTAATTTTCAAGATTGTCCCCGGGTACCAAATTAGTAGAGAAGACATCAATTGCAATTTGCTTACAAACATACTTTAAGCACCAGCTGCTTGTAAAAATACACATAATGTTTTTAAATTAAAAAGCTCTGTGTTACCTTAAAAATGCTTGCAACAGATGCCCTAACAGTACAGTTATTTTCTGCAATGCATTTACTTATGTACTCATAGATAAAATCTAGGTGCCAGTATGAAACCCAAAAAGATTGATTTCCTTCATGTCCCTTTCTTTCTTTATGGCACATTGTGGCTGTGTAATAAAATGTGATGCTAAACTGTAGGAAGAACCCTCTCTAGCAGGGTAAAAAACCATGTAAGCTGTCATATATTAAAGGTAAGTAAATCAGTGGGAGAACCACAGGACTTCCAGTCTCTCTGTATACATTTTAGAAATAGTTTTGGAGAAGTAAGCTCTTCATATTTGTTCTAGCCTCCTCACCTTTATTAAATAGCAATTATGTTCTCAGTATTTGTACACTGTATACAAATGTAAAATACATAAAATGTCTTAATGTCCTACACCACTACCACAGCCCCACCGTTCTACTACGAATTAACCATGTAGTAGGCAACAAGGACAATTTTTAGTATTTCTGTTTATACTCTCAGCATGTTAATACTCATAGTAGTTATTCTCTTGTCAGTACTCATAATATTCTTCATTCTTCTCAGCACTCGTGTAAATAGGTTGTACCCCAAAGGCTGACTTTCTTAACAAGATGAAGATAACTCATCTTTTGTTTTGCATATCAGAACAGGAGACATGTTCTCTTTCCCTGGAGTTTCAATCAAGAACAAGGTTTTCACTGTTCACAAAGAACACCTTTATCCTCGCTATAGCAAGGTTTTCACAAAGTTTCTGGTGTAGATGGTAGTTCATCATGCTGCTTTATATTTACGTGACATTTTTGAATATGATTAAAGTGGTTTCAGATTCTCTATCCATACATATCAACACTGAAGCAAATTAAATGCCTGTATTTTTTTTTTCCATATCAATATCTTAAGTTCTGGTGACAAAAATCAGAGGTACTGGTTGTGCGTCTTCTAAGAATTTGTTGCATATGTGGCCCTTTCTCTGGAAATCTCAAAGAAAGTATTACAATATACTAAGTAATACTAATATTATTGAAAAACACTGACATTAGAGACAGCTAATGGTAATCTTGATTTCCAGCAGATGTAGCTCTTTGACCTGCAAGATTTGTTTTAATTTTTTTTTATTTTTTCAATTTTTTTGCCAATGCATGACATGATAAAAACAATATTCAGGGACTCCATGATCTTTCCTTGATGGTAAACCTGGATCTTCACGAAATATTTTCCTCCTGAGCATTCATACTAAGCAAAACAAATGCATTACCAACACAATATTTTTCAAAAATAGTTTTGAGAATGATTAACAATACCTAGATCACATGCCATTTTCTTATCTGTAACTTGCAAAGAGAGATGAATATGAATATGAATACGAATATGAATTGCTTGATCAGTGATCATGCAGTGGTTTAGTTATAAATACAGCCTGGACTTTCTGTCCCAAGATGCTGGGACTACATCTTCTTCTCTCCATACTGTTTTCCATAGTAATTGAAGTGGTAAATCAAGATTTGTATTTTATGATATTTGGTGCTCAAACAAGCAATGAAACTTTTAGGAATGTGAAGGGTTGTCTACCTAAGAAAGATCAGTGGTTTAATTTGGTAACATTTGAAAATGGGTTACTCATATTCATGAAATAATATATAAAGAGAGATACAGATACAGATATAGATATGCAAAAGAGGTTGTATGAAATGATAAAACCAGACTGAGCTCATGCCTCAAACACTTTTAAGACCAAGTGAAGATCAGAGGTAACAAATACCTTTCTTTTTCTTTCTGAGCTGGAATTTACCTTTTGAAGCAACTTCTTACTGCAGATAAGTGATGTATGCTTGTACATCTGTCCTAAGTCTACATCAGATATTCATTGCTTGTGCAGCTGATAAAACCAGAAATTTATGCTCCTGTATAGAACAAGAATAAACATTTATCACTGCCAACTAGGCTGAAATCATTGTCCCTCCAAGTGAAATACCTGTGACTTGACCAGTGGATTAGGCTTCCAAAGTTTAAAAGGTGTTAATTGTGGAGAGGATGGTAGAGAGTAAATAGATATAGAGAGTAAATATAGCTTTTCCTTTTCTATCTTTCCTGAATAAAATAAATATATAATTTATTATAGGCTTACAAGGATTATAAGCTAAAAAGCCATCAGCTATATTACTATTTATTTCTGTTCCTTTGATCTTAAATTAGTAGGTTTTTTTCAAAGAAATCATTAAATAAAATTGTAAAGTTAAAAATAATTCCGAATGTTTTAACTGCCATAAGAACAGAAATTCTTTCTTATATACTGACTAAATTTTTATTCAGGGAATAAGGTTAAAGAATTCTCCTATTTTAGAGTTATCTGTACACTTAACTACAGTAATTATCCACAGAAAATTTAGTTAATTTCAAAACACGTAACACATAGAAACTATGTCTCTGTAGACTTTTAAACTTATATTTTTGCTCCCTTTTTCATAATTTAAAGTGTATTTTATTAAAGCATATTTTTAATTTATAACCTTATTAAAATATATTAAAAACATGAACGATGACTGCAGGCATATATATATCTGATTAGTTTCATTTTTGAATGTGCATTTAGCCTCCTTTTTTACTTTTATTTTACCTCAGACCCTTTCAAAGGGAGAGGGAAATGTACCAGCTCTGTGTTCAATATGTCCTCTACTTTTATTAGAATTTAACTGACATTTCTGTGGGCATTATGCTGAAAAAACGTCTGTTGTATAAACTTGTGAACAGCAAATAATGAAAGAATGAAAAATAAAATATATATACCATGTCTTTGTTTCTATTAAAAAAAAACATACAAATTAGAAATAATGTGATTTGGCTTTCAGTTTGTAATCCAAGCTCCTAATGCTACAGAGTAAAGACGTAGTTATTATTTATTATGCAACTTAAAATATTTGAGAAAGTGTTTAATCCAGTATGATAAAAGGTATTTTCTTTAAAAAATGGTATTTTGAAACTGATGTGTAAGTGAAAGTAAAGTGTTCTGTTTTAGGCCACAATGAATATCACAGTTTGCTAGTAGCAAGTTATATACCTGCTAGGAAAAGTTTGAAGGATTATGAATTAAAAGAAGCAAGCATTTTTTTTGGTTACCATTTCTAAGTCTTGTTCAAAGACAGAAAGAAAGCACATAGTTTTTAAAATTAACATGTCAGGAAACGTGATCCAAAAGGCTTCTACTTAAGCTTGCCCTTAAGGGTAAGAAAGGAGCTCAATGCAGGACTGTGATACACAGCCTGGTGGCGAGAAATTGATCCATAAATCTTTGTAAATTAAACCAGTATTTGTGTTACTGAAAAATGGATTTCATCTGCTTGTGAACTCAGAACACTCATAGGAACTATATGTCCTCTGTATTAATTTGGTTTGGACATGCTGCTGTATTGTCTTAGAAGCTGCTGCAAAAATTGCCACAAAAACCCCTACTGAACGTATTTCCACTGTCATTCTAGTCTGGATGTGTTTTGGCAGTGATAAGCATTAACTCTGAGGAGAATGAAAAAGAATTGTAATCATTTTTGGATTAAACCTCAGTTAGCATCACTTGATTTTGAATTCAGAGTAGTAGTAGCATGCAGTTGTTTTATTCATGCTAAAATTGAAACAACATGAAAGGAACACAGAATACATCATTTGGTAAATCTCAGAGATCATAGATATTAGCCCAGACAGTGGAGAACATGTCCTTACTGAGGCTTTCTTGTTTTCCTTATGTGCACTATGTAATTTTAAATGTGTGGATTTAAAACATTGTGCAATTGTAATATAGTTTTCTGCTTAATATTTCTTGATTTCCATCACCTTACTCCTGCAATGATGATGACAAATTTATATACTTTCAAGAATATTTCACTATCTTTCAAGCTAAGACTCTTGAGTCAGCAGACTCAACCTCTCACAAGATCCTCTTACACAATAACCACTAGGGAAAAACTCAAAAGGAAAAAACTTATTTCCAACAGCAGAGAAAAATTTTAATAAACCTTTCTGCACCCCAGAGAATGCAGAAATGCTGAAATGGAACAAAAGCTGCAATTGAGAAGTTTGGTATTTGCTACTGTGTGTCAGTCAGTGTAATGTCCACATCACGAATGCTCATGATATTAAACACTGTCTAGCTTGAAGGAGGCCTGAGTCAGGATCTGATGGTTCCTTAACTAGTAAGTGCTTGTCCAAGAGATTCTCTTACTTGTAAAACTAGTCCTCGGATATCTCTTTTGCCTTCAGCATGCGTATATAATGAGGATATGCCTGTAGAGCTTTTCTCTTTTTATTTTTCCAGAGAAACTTGTAATTTCTCTGCCTGTGCTCTGAACCAGTAGGTATCATGACAGATCCTATCCAAAACCCAGCATGCAACTGTGTTAGCCCCAGCCTGAGTTCATGCTGCTGAGTTCAGAATTGCCACTTGGTTTAGCTCTTTACTAGTATGACCACAGTGATGCCCACGGACCCGTGTATCATGTGCAACCCGTGTTTCACTCCTGTCCCGTTGTTCACACATACAGGTACTGCATACAGAAGTCTCCTGCTCTCAGCTTACACCACTCCTGCTCTCAGCTTACATCAAACTCAAAGTTTGCAGCAGGAACACTGAAAATCCCTTATTTTTAGCCTCATCGAGTGATGGAACACTTGATTCCCCTCTTAGACCAAATCACATTCAGAGCAAGCAAGAGTTGAGTTTTTAAAGAAAATTGTAAATACTTTTGCACTCCTCCATTTCTGGCCAGCCCAAGGCAGATGAGAGCAGGCTGGCAGGGAGCAGTGCTGTTTTCCATTGCCGTTATGGGCAACATGGTATAAACATTCCCACAGCAGTGCTTCCCTGCTCAGGCCACTTTCTACTTGGCAGCACAGGAAATGCAACCACCCGCATTCACACCAGTGGAACCATGGTATCCACCCCATCTTCTGAAGCAGCTGGAAAATACACTTTTTTCGATTAAAATACTAGTGTGGATATAAGCTTTTCCACTTTCTTTTTTTTTTTTTTTTTTTAAGGCCCAGTTAGTGCTTTAACATCAGAGCAGAGAAGACAGAGCCATCTTCTTACGTGCTTTCTGAAGGGATTTAAAACAAGCAGGTGAAAGCACATGCATATACAATTCTTGATCTTTGTCCAGGGCAGAGTTTGTACTCTGTGATTTCAGATGATGCCTGTATAGACCTTCCTAAGGAAGCTCTCACTGATACAAACTTACAGATATCGTTACAGTAACTCAGTGGTACTTTTTTTTCCTGCTACAAGGTTTGCTGTAAAAAGCATTAGAGCTCATATCATCGGTGCCATCCTACATCCTTGGTACTAAACTTGGCCCTGATTTCAGGTTTGCTATTATGTTAATCTTTCCATGATGCCAGCAAACATGCCAGTACCCATGCATACATCTCAAGTAAAGGTTCTCTACTAAAGAGGAGGAAGGCAAACAAAAGGTTACAAAATAAAGTGACTACCAGAGATTTTTACCTTTCATTAGATATTTGTTATGCATAATGTTTTTGATTCCTATATTGGCATAAATTCCAGCACAGTGTACCTACATTGTTGATTATCATTAACTTCCAAAAGTAATGTCAGAAAAATATCAGTTTAACATAAGGTAATATAATTGAATAATTATTATTATAATTGAAATTATTATAATTGAAATTATTATTATAATTGAATTATTATTGTTTGTTGATGCATTCATGAGTGCTTTTTAGAACATATATATTCTTTTGGATTTCTACTTTGGTTTACAGCCAATACTGTTTATTTTTAAATATTATTTCACTGGAGCTATTTTCAAGTCTTTCAGCTTCTAGTGCTTCCTGTCTTGATAAGAATATAAAGCTGTTGCCCAGTATACAAACCTCCAGGCATGATGAGCTGGATTCAAAATTAATGAATTTTCCTCTTAATTTTAACCCTTGAATATAGTCATGACTTTTTCCTCTTACAGTGTTGAATTATAATGAGGTTGAAGGTGCTTTAATCTGTTGATCCTATTGTCCGTGACTGCACTGCTATATTATTAATTGCAGACATAAACTACATATGCATACTCATCCCTTTACTTCAAAAGGAGATACTTTTCAAGCGTTATGTAACAGAGCCGTGTTTTTAGCTTGTAACTCTCAGAGCTTAAGCTTTCTAATTAGAGTATGTTCTTAATTTGTCATGGAATAGTAGTTACCATAACAGCAATATATATTACACTAAAAGACATTCATAACACAGGGTATATTTTAGGCATCAAATGTATGAGTATGTTAGAGAGGCTTAAGAAAATACTGGGTATCTGCTGAGCTTGGTAACAGTCCCAGGACTCAATCTTAGTCCTGGTTTTCATGGTGCACCTTGGTTGAAAGGTCATCCAGTAGTGTTTAGAGTATCTCTTTTTGCTTTGCTATATGAGTGGGCTAAGGGCATACATGCAGCTATAACTCAGGTTTAAGCTGGCAAAATAAAAGTGTCCAGAAATGTTTACAGTAACTGAGGCTAACTAGTAGAGAACAGTCTATATCTATGCTAATGAATCCTCTGCTCCTCCAAAAGAGGTTGGCTGTGTGCATGTGACGTCATTGTGAAAATGTCCATTCAGTTGTACTGTTAACTTTTGAACATACCCAGCAATTATTTGGAAAAAAGTTAGTTGGTACAGACTAAATGCACAACTCTAACACTACAAGGCAGATATTCCAATGCCCAGGTAACTTCTCAGGTAACTTATAACATTCTTGCATAGAGCCAGCCTCAGTGGACCAGCTAAACTTCTATAACACTATCAGTTGAGTTTTTAGAATACAGAATGATTTTTTAATGAATCTATGAGATTTTAAAGATGATTGAATTTTGTCCCACACTCTTAATTACATTTATGGCAGAGAGAGAATTTGCTGGATAAGGATTGGTTCACATTCAGATCCTTAACCAAAGGGGTAAAGTTAAGGGAAATCCCTGGACCCTAAGCAGGACAACGAAAAGAATGCCAGATTGGGGTGTCAAGACATCTCCCGGTAGTGAGTGGCAAACTGCCTCATTTTATTTCTGTTTCCAGTGACTGAATCCTGTTTGAGAGACAAGTAAAAATGCATTATGCACATTCCTAATGTCGTAAGCAATGTGTGCAATTTCTGTAGTTTTCCAAGGGATAGTATACTTATTTGATTGATTGATTGAGAGAGAGAGAGAAAGAGAAACAGAGAGAGACAGACAGATAGATAGATGGACTGCAGGATCTTAATAAACAACTATAGTGAATAAATTACCATGTATGAATAGATCAATCTCCCTTCTCAGGAAAGATGTAGATCCCTGTCAATGCCATGGAAGAAAAGCACTGTAATGATACACATTCTCAGATAACTGAGCTAAATTAAAGGGACTCTGTTCTGCTTTGCCCCAGGCACATGGAAAGAAAGAATTTCATCCTATCCTGGAAGGTAGAAACAGAGATAAGGATGGTAGTATACCATAGTGGGAGGGCAGGTGGAAAAGGCTTCCAATCCTGAGTAATGTCAAGAAAGTGGAAAGAAAGCCCCTTTTCTGAAATCCCTGCTACAGTTGAGGAAGAAGAGATGACTGAGAGCTGAAAGTATGGCTCGACTTACTGAACTTCTTGTACTACCTATGCCTGAGTATGACTTGCAATATTCAGCAAGTAAAGATTTTGTTCGATAGTACACAGACTCTGCAAGGGAAAACAGCACATAGATTTCATGTCAGCTGAAGCTTCCCAGGGATTTACTCCTCAGATGAAGCCTGTAATTTATGTTTGGTGAGACAGATTTTTCAGCTGTTGTAAATCAGAACACCTACATGATTCACAGCATATGAGGCTCCAGTCCAAATTGTGTATAGATAATTTCCTTTATACCAGAAGGATTCTGGGCCCTGTTTTTTTGAAAATTCTGTAAGCATAATTTTGGAATAACTGCAGTGAACATGAAAGTATTTTTTCATTGAATGAGAAGTGAATTAGCTCCAATACGTCTATTGCAAAGACATAAATGCCAAGTCATGTTTCATTTCTTGCTGCCATTGTCAAGTTCAAAACTCAGAAGGCATATATTTATGTCCATGATAATCATGTTAAATTGAGCATGTCATAGTGTTAAATTTATAATAAATTTGTGGTTAAATCACAATAAATTTAGTTGATTCTTTCTTTTCAGTACTCTTCCAGAGAAAAACACTGATTATTCAATTTAATTGATGATGTTAAAATATTGAGAATATTGAAAACAACAAGCCTTTTTTTAAAGTAGAAAGTAAAAGCAGGTAAACATGTGCAATATTTTTGAAAATGTGCTGAGAGGTTATAGTTTTGAAAAATTTAGCAAAGAGTTGTCATCAGATCTGTGAAAGATTTTTATGATATGTTTCCTTAATAACAGTGCTAGGAAATGGTGTTCCCCTGCAGAGTACTTTTTGTAACTGCTGTACTGTTAACAGCTAGTGTTTCTGTCTGTACAAGGAGAAAAATTTTCTAGAGTAGCACAGTTCATCTGAATATTTACAGCTAAATCCATGTAACATGGATCTAGACTCCAGGATACTCCTGCCTGAGTCTCCATGGTCTCTTCATTTAGAAAGAATTTCTTTACAGAGAGGGTGGTCAGACATTGGAATGGGCTGCCCAGGGAAGTAGTGGATTCTCCATCCCTGGAGATTTTCAAAAACAGACTGGATGTGGCACTTAGTGTAATGGTCTAGTAACTGCAGTGGTAGTGGATCAAGGGTTGGACTTGATGATCTCGAAGGTCCCTTTCAACCCAGCTGAATCTATGATTCTATGATTCAAAGGAGCAGCTATTCGAGTAACATGGGTAGTCCTAGCGATATATCCAGAAGACCCCCAGCACAGCAAGACAAGAGGGGAAGTGTATCACTGTGTCACTGTGGGAGAGCAGGTGGGAAATGAGGTAGGTGCTGTATTGCACCTCCATGTGCTCCACATTTAGACTTGTTTATGGAGCAAGCCAGCCCAGAGACACATCTCTCGTTTGGGGTATGGCCCTGGTGCTGATGGATTTTGGGCTACTGTCTGAAATGTAATCATCTTTAGTATGTATAACTGAGAGCCTGTGAGAAGACACTTCGAATGCTGTTTTCCAAGATGTTTGTGAAGTGCTGGCATGAGAAATCACATCCAATAAAAAGAAGAGCGAAAGGCTAAAATAGAAGTAGTAGACATTCATTAGCTGTTTGTGGAAGGCATTGGTCATCGTGCATGTTAAGTTGTGATAATGATGAACTGTGATGGTGTGGTGACTCAGAGGTGACTCCAGAAGGCTACAGCAGTCTTCTGTGCTTCCAGCTGTCCTCTTCCCCACTGCTTTGGGGAACCATGCAACTGGAGAAGCAGCAGGTTTGCCCGTTCTGCCCAAACTAGGAGCGTGAAGGCTGGGGAAGAAAAGCAGGCTGTCAGGACTGCCTCCTTATTGTACTCTTTTCTCCTCATGGCAGTAACTCCCTCCAGTGACTGAAGGAGCCAAGGTAGCTGTGATATTTCCACAGAAGACCACCTTTGGTATCAGGATCTCACCTGAAGCTCACCTGTAGCCACCCATCCCTCACCTGTGATGCAGCAGCTGCTGGCTTGGCCAAGTCACTCACCCTTCCACCACAGGCAAGCTGAAGGAGTGTCAGTAGCCTCAGGCGTTCAGGGCAAGCTGTAACATTTGGTGCTCCAGAATTTTAATAAATGCTCTTATTCACCATAGGTGGGGTCTGCTTTAAAATATGACAGGCAGCTCTTTCAAAACAGCTGGAGGTGGCGAGGAAGGTGGAGGAGTATAGAATGAGCTACTTTCTTCAACAGGTAGAGAGGGGGAGTGGGGAGGTGTATGACACTGAATCATACCTACACTTCTTTGTAATGGAAAACAGACTGAAGAGAGGCTCTGCTCTTGACAAAGGCCTTCAGCCAACAGATGCCCGTGGCTGTTCAGAGACCATGAAACTGTCTCACATGGCTTCCTTCCATTAGTACACTCCTGTGAAGTGCTTCTTGCTAGATATTATTGTGTTATGTTTTTTTATTTATTTCAGGTTTAGAAACTGAGGCCAGTGAATAACACCTGCACTTTAACCAGCCTGGGGTACACAGGGCTGTACCATAGCTTCAGTGTGTGGTACTTCTGAATCTCAGAGTCTCTAGAGCAGTGCTCTTTCCCACTTTTCTTCACAAACCTTTTTGATATGGTTGCATTTTCTACCCTTCATATTTAAATTTTGTAAAAATAATTATATACCAACTTAACATTATACCTAACATTGCTAACTGGCAGCTGTAGGTGCTCATCACCTCATTCCATCTTCATCCTCCCTCCCTAGTAGACCCCGTGCTTCGCTGCTGCTGCTGCTGCAGGTGCTGTTCATTTTCTCTTTATGAAGTACTCAGCACACTTTGGGATGCTGGGGAAAAACATTAACATCCTCCTGGGAGTTGTTTTTGATGGTAAAACTGATACATTTCTTAAAGAAGAGGTAGTTTGGTTTCAATTACTAAGCCATATCTGACTGAGGAGAGTGTGCTCATACTTTGTCACAACACATTGATAAATGGTGCTGGCTTTTGTGAGGACACAAGTTTTTCTTTTTCTGTTGACAGTATTTAGCACTAGGTTGAAATTTTTATTATCATTGTTTCATTTCAGGGAAGTCTTTACATTTACTAAGCTAATTATTTAACATAGAAATCTTGAAAGAATAAAGTCCCAAATGACCCCAAACAAAACATTTTTGGTATTGTGGACTAATGTAAACTCATATACCAAAAAGGATCTTTCAGGGTGAAGTGCTGCAGTCACTAGTTTGAGTATGATGACAAATGAGTTCAAACTACATGTGAAATTGTGTAACGGCAATACAAGAAAATGTCTCTCACTACAGTCGTTGGATGTTGCCTATAAAACCTCTGTAATTGTCTTGGAAAAGCTTACAGTGCTTGATTCCCTTGCAAGACCTAACGCAGGGGGTACAGCAAGGGAGCAGAATGGACCAGCATCATTCCAGGTGGTGCTGTGGTTGACGTGGGCATGGATAACCTAAGAGGGGTTGCAGAGTCAAGAGAGGACAGTTGCCTTACTGAAATAACAACAAATGTTTTACCTCATGAGCTCTGCACTGGAAGGAATGAAATAATTGATGCCAGCTAAATCCTTCACTTCCTAGGCCTTGCATGTACAATTATCTTTCTTGCTACATTTCTTTTATGGGTACATACTGAATTAATATTAAGTTCAGGAGTTTTAAAGCACGTTATAATCATATTAACTCTCACAGACTTATAATCTATTTGCATTTCACAAATAAAGAGAGAGAGTCAAGAATTTGTAGTTAGCCAACAGCTCACTTTTAACTGTTTTCAGAGACAGGATTATAATGCAGGAATGCTTGACTCCTACCCTCATCTTGGTCATTCATTATACAGCTGTATTCCCTTTATTTTAATTGCTCCTTGCTAGAGACTAAAACACTGTCATCAAGGCACCAAAGGTTTATGTACAAAGCTTGAATCAAGGTGCAATTAACAAAATAACTTCCGATTGTGGAAAATAGTTCATCTCTATGCCCACTAACTCTAGCAAAAGTTTCAGTCATTTTAATGACTTGTAGGCTTAAAAATTACTCAGTCAATATATTTTAGATTTTTAGTAAGAAAGAAGAAACCAAGGAAATCTGCAAGAGATGAGATAATTTCCTACTTTATGAGTTGTTTTACTGACATTGCATCAAATTTCCTGAGAAAAGTTTTATTCATTACTTAAGCCAAAATTTCAGGTAGATATGTTTTGTGTGGAGGGATATGAAGTTTATTACAAGGGACTAGAATGCTGTATTTGCAAATATTACAGAATACTCATACAATTATTTAAAATCAACCAGCTTTTGTCCAAAGTGAGAAAATGTAATTTCTCTGTGTTTTTTTCAGGGTACAATTCTGCTGACTTCAGTGAAATTATTCTAGTTTACAGTTACCTAAATGTGGAAAGAACAAGACATCCCTTTCTAGTTCTTCATTCTTTCATTTCTGATACTTGATTCTCACACTAGTTTTCAGTGTATACTGAGGGGGAGGTAGATCTGCTGTAGTGTTTGAAAAATTCTGTCCGACCTCTGCTGTTTGTCTGAAAGCTTGCTGAACACAGCTCTGTAATGTCAAATGTCTTTGATTTGATTTGGAGTGGACCAGATGTCAACAAATTGGAATTTAATGTTGTTGAGACAGATGACAACGTAGGAAGCATAAAGGGATTCATTGCAAATTAGAATTAAAGAAAACATGCAGTTGTGCAATTTTTATACACCGCAACTTAGGTCAATTAGAAAAAAAAATCAGAAATCTTGTTTTTCTCTCATTCCTTATGAAGAAGTGAATGGGAATTTAGGACTTATATTGTAAAGCAACACTGTGTCTTTTTTTGTAGTTGTTTTCATCATAATTTA
Source organism: Manacus vitellinus (assembly GCF_001715985.3). Taxonomy (NCBI): domain Eukaryota; kingdom Metazoa; phylum Chordata; class Aves; order Passeriformes; family Pipridae; genus Manacus; species Manacus vitellinus. Next base: position 4,383,384 of record NW_021940604.1, on the reverse strand, counting down.
TTTTTAAAATAACAGTTCATGGTATATATGGTGACATTCTTCTTTAACACTTTTAAATTATATACACTCTAATTTGTCTGGCTCAGTATTAGACAGAAACTCAATAAAAGCCCAGTGTTAAGGAGCAAAATCCAACCTTTTTTAGAATTTCAGATTTATCTACAGTAATATAGATACATAAACCTGGCAAGGATCTTTTGCTTTCTTCATGCTGACAGCAGCAAACATACAAACAATGGTATTTTATATGCAGAAGTGATTGCAAAGCAAGTTCTAAAGTCAGAAATGCACAGAAATTAACTGTTAAAGATACCTGTGTGAGCATTTGTCAGATGATGGTTGACTGTTGCTTAAGTATCTAGTAGAAAATAGAAAAGAATAATGGAAGGACTCTCCCTGCAGCAGGAGAGCTTCCTCTGCAGCATGACAACTGCCTCTCTGCAGGAGAAAGTTCCCTTCCTCTAGAATTTCAGTGGTGGAACAGAGGTTTCTTTTTCCAGCTTTGACTTACCAGTAGTACACCTAGCTGGGTCCTCAGAGACACCTTTCCCTTGTGCACCAGCTCTGCCCTCAGATTTTCTTTAGGACAGCAGGTGGTCTGGCTTTCAGGGTTGTGTTATTGACTGGTAAAGTTTGGGAAACTCAAAAGAGTCAGAAAGGGACTGGGAGCAGTTTTCTTCAATCCTGAGCAGAATCACATCCCCTTCCTGGTGCAGGCAGTGTGGTGGGAGTACAGATCTGGATGGTGAAAGAAAAATCCCCAAAGAGCAGCTTTTTCTTTTTTCTTTGAGATGACTGAAAAAAGGCATTGGCCAATTTCAGTTTTGGGCTTCATGCACCTTCTAGCTTTAACTAAAGGTTGCAAAGCAGTTGATAAACCCTTTAAGAACTTTGCCAAGAACAAGTATGTCTGAAAGTGGTGTTCACCAAGATTTCATGTGAAGCAAAGGATAAGTAAGATCAGATCATAAGTAAAAATCTTCCTCATTTCCATAGAGTGACCATTTATCAAGAGTAGGTTTTTCTCTACAGGCATTATGGCTAGTTCTTCTGTTTTCCAGAAATACAAATTTGGCCTGAGAATGATCTTGAAAGTTGACTAGAATAGTCATAGCACCTATTAAACATCTCTAGTCTGGTAGAATCCAGTAAAGATTGACTTCAGGTGCAAGTGACAAAATCAGCATCTTTGAGATTAAACCTGTTGATGGCTATGACTTTATTCAATGACTGTGATCCTGAACCTAGAAGCTGCAACACTTATGCTTGATTTTGCAAGAAAAAACAGTTCTTCTGATGATCCACTGATAATTTTCTTCCTCCTCATTTTCTGTTATTATGTTAAATATAACCAAAGTGTCTATCTTGATGTAATTAATTTTATAGGCAATTTTGAAATTATTTAAAGCATATTCTGTCAGTACCAAGGTACAATAGCTCCACAGTTTTCCTCACTAAGGAAAATCAAAGCTTGAATTCTCTATTTCAGACTCCCTTTTTTTCTTCATCTGCTGTTTATCACATCTCCAATGTTTTAGAGTAAAATAAAAACCTTTATTGTTATTAGCTCAAATGTATGGAGCAGTAATCAGGACAGAAAATACTAGAAAGATAACACAAACAAAAACAGAAAGCTATAAATGAGGCTTCATATATACTCCAGAAGAGTGAATGGCTAAGCAGTATCATTTGAAAGGAGGAACACATGGCAGTAGAATCTCTTGCTACAATTTAAGGTTATTCCTACTCATGACTGAAGCAAAGAGCAGACTAATTTTTTTGTAAGAGTCTTGCAAGTCTGCTCCACTTTATTCATTCCAGGATGATTTTGCTGCTATGGTAACAGCAAAACATTGGTAACTCATGTTAGCTGTGATCTTTTCTACTCTTCGGCTTCTTTTCTGGGAACATATAGAATCACAAGATGAATCAGGTGGGAAGGGACATTGAGGTGTGGGTGTCTAGTACAACCTCCTGCTCAAGACAGGGTCTTTTATGTGCTCAAACCAGGTTGCTCAGGCTTTTCTCCAGCCATTAGATATCAACTTCCTGGTGTGCTCTGCTGTGAAGAGCCTGAGTCCATCTTCTCACTTATCTTCCCAGAGATGCTGGGGAACTGCTGAAAGGTACCCAAAAAAACATCTCTGCTACAGGTTGAACCAGCCTTGGTTTCTCAGTTTACCCTCATGAAGTGAGTGCTGCAGTCCCTGGCTATCATGGTGGCACTTCACTGACTCCACTCTATTGATGTCTTTCCTGTATTGGAAAGCACAAAATTGAGTGCAATAATGTAGAAGCAATCTAAGGAATGCTGTGTAAAAGGAATTGATTACTTTGCTCCATCTTTTCTAGTCACACAGCCCAGGATGTTGTTGTTCCTCTTTGCTGCCAGGGCACACTGCTGGATCATGTTCACTTCCTGTTTGCCAAAAGATACCCCAGAATCTTTCCAACAAAGCTGCTCTCCTCAACAAGCCCAGCTGGCACCATTGCAGGGCAGTCTTCCTTCCCAGGGGAAGGACCTTGCCCTTGTCCTGTTGCCTCAATAAGTCTTCAGTCTGTGCTAAATTCCAAGGTGTTTATAAACCATGTATATGTTACTCGGGAAGAAAACCTGCAGATTGTAGAGTCTGCATAGAGCTGATTTTCTTAAAGGACTTTTCAAGTGAAGACCATGTTTTTGGTTTTTTGGGGGTTTTTTTTTGGTTGTTTTTTTTTTGTTGTTTGTTTGTTTGTTTTTTAATTCTCTATAGGGAGCAAAAGCCTATTACAGTGCTTGGAGAAGCAGAAATACAGCTTCAGTGAGCCGGTCTTGTATTCTTCAATTAGTAAAGCAAATTTTTCTCTTTCTGTTATCCTCCTCAGAACAAAATCTACGGGGCAGTCAATATATTAAAAAAAAAAAGGGTTTAATATTAGAATCAACAAATCATATATATGTTGGGTTGGAAGGAACCCATTAGTATTGAGTTCAGCTCCTAGCCCTGAGCAGTGCACTTCTCAATGGAGATATTTTTTTTGTTCTGTGATTTCTTTAAAATTTACTTCCTGGGTAATAGTGGACTACTACATTGGAATATCATAGAATCGTAGAATCAGCTGGGTTGGAAGGGACCTCAGAGATCATCAAGTCCAACCCTTGATCCACTACTGCCATGGTTACTAGACCATGGGACTAAGTGCCACATCCAGTCTCATCTTAAAAACCTCCAGGGACAGAGAATCCACCACTTCCCTGGGCGCAGCCCATTCCAATGCCTGATTACCCTTTCTGTAAAGAAAATCCCATGTCTACAATCACATCTAAGCAATGGAATCTCACAAAACAGGCAGGACAAACCCACGTGATCATCTTTCTTTCTGTTGTAGAATGTGGAGGATCAAGAATAGAATGGCAGCGTTTCCAAGCTTGAAGAGACCTGTATGGTGCTTGAAGAAAGCAACAACTTATGTTATTGTTTTTACCCCAGTTCGGAACACAGTTTAATGTACTCATACATATATCTTTGTATTAATCCCCTTGATTTGTATTGCCCAAGACATCCCTGAACTTGTCCCCAGTTATTTCCTGCCAAAAGTTGTTTACTCCCTTGCTCTCCCCTACTTTCCCACTCATCCCACACTGATTGGTCAAAAAATGCTACAGTGTGAGGCGAACTCCCATAGGTCCCAAGCACCTGATTCCTCCCAAGTTCCTCCTTCCTTCTCCCTACTCCCCAATCCTGTTGCACCCTGAGATGTCCGTCCCATGCTCCGCCCCGGTTATCGGACCTCCCTCACCTGAACCCTATATAAGTCCTCGTTCCTCTTAATAAATTGGCCATTGTACCCCGATCTTCCACCTTGTCGGACCCTTCTGTGCAGTGTCACATCCTTATTCCCTTCCCCACCGAGCCGTGGCAGTAGAAGTCATCATTGACTCTCTTGGAGAAGAGAAGGTTGCGTGGAGACCTCATAGCAGCCTTCCAGTATCTGAAGTGGGCCTACAAGGAAGGTGGAGGGGGACTCTTCATCATGAACTGTAGTGATAGGACAAGGAGCCATGAGTTCAAACTGAAAGAGGAGAAATTTAGGTAAGATATGCGGGAGAAATTCCTTATTGAGTGGGTGGTGAGGCACTTGAACAGATTGCCCAGAGAAGTTTTCGATGCCCCATTCCTGGCAGTGTTCAAGGCCACGTTGGATGGAGCACTGATCAACCTGGTCTAGTGGTAGGGTATAAATTCAGTTCACTGATGGATGCATGGCTTCCTTAATGGAACCTTGAAGTTATTCCCCAGCTAGAAGGTAAATTGATAATGTGAACTTCTCTCAGAAAATTCCTCTTTGTCCCTTTGTGTCCACAGTTTTGCTGACGTTTGGAAGCTGAAATTTACCAGATTGTCTAGTTTATTAATCACTTTGTACCATGATCATCACCATGGTTTCTGAACATTTCTCTGATAATTAAAGCTTTATTGTGTTTCACCAGTGTAAGATAGGGAGAAAACAAGAGTTATTTCCTATTATCCAAGCTTTAATCTTCAAACAGGATGCTAAAACAGGCTAGTTGCCTATTATCCATCATCTCAAAAGAGTACTACATAATGGTACTTCAGCTCTCACACCTTTGTGTAGTGCAATTATAATTATATTACTGGAACCTGCACAAGTGCATTCTAACCCGCCCAATGTAACAAAAGCTGTAATCTTCAGTTATTACTTCCTGTGCTTGTTGCCTTCATGTTCCTTCTGCATAGTGCATAGGATTATTCCTGCATGAAATTAACCTCTAGAACAAGATAAATCACCTTTTATTTTCTAGTTAAAATATATTCTTGCTTTGCTATTCATAAACACTTTATTTTAAAGAGGTATATTTTTGTAGAATGACTGCAAGGCTTGAACATTTTCAAATAGCTGCCTTTTATACAGACATATGGGATTAAATATGCTTCCACTGACCTGCCTTGGGTAAGAAATTGGAGTAACTGAGCTCCCTTCTAATGTACATGACTCTGTGGCCAGCCTGCACACCCCTGCTGTAGGAGATTTCATTGTATTTTCAACTTCAAGAGATACAATAAATTTCTGTTATACTACGGGAATAGTTTTGATTATATAATCTCAGCTCATTGTTAAATTTTAAATTCCTGAGACTTTCAGAAAATACTGGAAAACATTTGAAAAAGGACATATGAAAAATTAGATTTGGAGATGCAACTTCTTTTTTTACTTAATATTTTCAAACTATCACTTCAGATTTAGAAGCTCTTTATTCTGATTGATAAAAAAGTACAAATATGTAGGGATACAGACCTTCAGATTTTCAGACCTTTCCAGATACTCACTTGTGGAATATTTAAATTTTTATATGTTTAGTGTGGGAGTTTTTTTAAGCCAGGATCTGGTAATTATGAAAAAAAGAACAACACACTGACATAGTTTTGCTTGTCCTGTGGTTAATCAGTAGTATCATCATAAACAGTTTGAAAAGAAGCCAATGAGATCTAAGTGAGACCTATCGCTGCTCTTATTCTGAAAGTTACAGGAATACAAAAGCTATCATGTTCAAGATTTCCCTGTTAATAAAAATGGTTTTATTAAAGAGAATGGTTTATAAACTTTCTGGCTAGTGTCTGGAAATGAATAGATTTTTAAATTTTGATCTAAAATGCAAGAGACCCCATTTTAGTGGGTTAAATCTGTGTTAACCTTAGTAGGGAGTGACCTGTAAGTTCAAATGTGATCATAACAAAGAATAAAGAAAATTTTTTAGTATTTGTCTCGTACTATGCCCCTCTCATCTTTTTTCACCTCTCCTCTGGCTAGCAGACAAAATAGGATTCTGAATACTGATAGGTATAGCAACCCATAAAGCATATGTTTTCTTCCAGAAATTTCCTACAAACATATTTTTTTCTTATTTTCTTTGCATGTTGTATGTTTGCTCTAGCATATCTCTATTAAGCTTTAAAAATTTACCACTTATTTTATAATCCTAAATCTTGTTTAACAACCAAATATTTCCTGTCTATTGTGCCAACTGAAGTCTATCAGAAAGGAAATTAAAGCCATTAAAATGGCAGTGGCACAGAAATTGGGAAAATCATATCCAAATTGTTATAAAACAGAGCTGGTCACTGTTTGAAGTAGAACTTATTGCATAGTTTTCAGAGGTGGTCACAATAGCATGATTTCAAGATACACGATACATATAGCAAGAGGTATCAGGCAGCATTTTATTGCTCCAGACTTGCATTAAACTTCAGGAACTCAATTCATTTGCCTGGACACAAGTGTTAGTTCCACTTGTCAGATTCTAGGATATCTCACTCAGGGCCTTGAGGAGACCCATGTCCTTCTCACACAGCTGTTGAAGGGACGTGAGGATGTAAAAGGCCATGCCAAATGGTACTAGTGCCTCTCTGGGGGTAACTACATAAAGCTGTGCTGGCTCTTGGCTTACTTTCTGCAGGGGGTTCTCTCTAAGACATCATCAGTATTTCAGATGTGCATGGAGTTGACAGATCCATGGGAAATATGTGCCATTCTGAAGAAGCAGCTAGACAGCACGTGAAGCATTGTGGAGTAGTTGAAAAGGCACTAAATTACTATGTCTGAATAGTGGGATCCTGCCTCAACTGCATGTGCAGACAGATAAAATCTACTCATTAATTCAAACTGTTCTTTAATGGAAGAAAAAAATGTGTATCTCACTGATTATACCTCAGTGTTAACTTAGGATTCCCACAAACTAATTTTGTTTCTGAGCATTCAGATGATTTTTGACGATTACTTTTTGCAGTATGGAATTAAAAACTAACAGTAACAGAAATTCAGCTGGTTTGTTTCCATGTCCCCAAAGCAGACTCACCTGCACTTAAACTGTTCCTGATGGACATTTGTTCTAATTCTTTAAATTATGGAGATGATGCAGTACTGACAGACTATCTATTCTATTAAAAAGCTAATTCTCTCCTGCTACAATTTAAATCATTACTTATGCTATTCAGAGAAATTAAAAAAAAAAGATAAAAAAAATAGAAACCCCAAAACATTTATTCATTTCTTCTTTGAACCAATGGTCTAAATACTCAAAAATCTTTCCTCATCAATGGCAACTTCCAGATGTTTTATTCTCTTCATCTGGTCGCATCTTTCAATGCAGCACACACACTGCACAAAAGCTTTTCTCCTCTGGTGTCCTAACCCACTAAAGAAAGATCTTTATGATGATGTTGGTGAGCATTGAATCAGATATCATCTACATTTGAGGAGCATGCTCTTTCTCTGCCTTTGCTATTGAGGAACATTCACTGACATTAAATTCTGAGATACCTTCAAACTTTTCACAGCAATAATTTCTAGTGACCTGGGCCTGGGTTGTTTGGGAGGCCATCTTTTTCCTCAGGTAGTAATGGTGCAGTCTGAGTTTTCAAATTTATGCCTTGCCTGTGATTCAGCTAGGACTAGATGATATTTTGTTTGAAACTGTTAATTCTGGAGGTGCTCGAAGTCGTGGTGTGGTGAGGGCGCAGCAGACTAAAGCACAAGACCTTTTTGAATGCTAAGTAGGTCACCAACAATTTTAGGTTTAACTTGACTCTCTTCAGTGTACATAAAAGTTAACTAAACTTGCCTATACTCTTGGTAACTTACCTATAATGCTCTTGGACAACAAATAAATTACAAATTGAATAAAAATACCCTTCCAATTAAATAAAGGACTACCAGTGTACCACCCACAGAAGTGAAAGGTAGCAGAGGAGCTTGGAAGTCAAATACTAAGGCATTTTGTCAGAGAATTCTTCTTCTTGTTCTCTGGGGTCAGACACAAGAACTTTTGCATGTGTGAGTCTCAGTAATTTAGAAAAACATCATCTGGACAGAGTCTGGGTCACTCTCTTAGCTTCCCTGGCTGAGGGGACACACACCATTTAGACCAGCCAACTGCCTGTTGTTCCATGGCCAGAACCCAGAAAACCATTCTGAAGAATTCTACACAAACCTTTCAAAGTTACTTCACCCCCCTGCCCCCCCGAGTTTCTTCCTGTTTCAATTACTGGAGCTTACTGTAGAGAACAGAAGATGAGAGTGGTAGAATGTGACTTCAGGGGCACACAAACTGGGGGGGATCTTGGCTACAGGGATATGTTTGTCACTATTTTTAAAGTGATCAGATTTTGATATTAATTCTGACAGGACGGGTTTCAGAATACAGTGTCACTTCTACAGCTAAACAAGAGATAAGTGTAGTCAGTGATCAGATGAAATATTAAATTAATTTGGGGAGCCTGGAATATATAAATTACAAGGAAAATAGACATTTAAAAATAGTTTGTCAAATTATGGATGAAGATCAGATGAAAGAAATAAAAAATAGAAACAGAGCAGCCTTTGGGACATCAGTGGGATCTATCAAAGTCTAATCATTATACAGCTCTGGCATTTTGCTTCAGTGTAGGGGATCCCCCAAGCACTTCTGGTTGGTGGCTTGCTGAGTAAATGTCAGTTTAATGTTGTTTGCCTGTTTTTGTGAAAAACTCCTGTAGGGTCTCTCGTCAACTAACCAGTTATATTATGTCCCCACTGCCTCTAGTCAAGCATAAATGTTAGTTCCATATGTAGCTGTTTCCTTATCTTGTTTCTATTTCACTCAGTAGCGTCAGGTTTTTTAGCCGTTGAAGGTCTAAGACCAGCTATTTTTGAACCATGAACTATTGGTGTCTTTGATGCTTCTTGCAAATCACATCCCTGGGTGCATGTCACTGGATTTGACGTGCACACCGTTATGACAGTTACTTTAAAAATATTAGTTCCACTTTAAATGTGATCCATAGATAATGCAGCCTATTGAGCACACAGGACATAGGTTCAGGTCTTCTTCTTTGTCATAAGCACCAACAAATAGAAAAGCTTGTGTATGTTGTTGTGTTGCATACGGTGTGTGTGGGGGGGTGACACTTATGACTTTTTAATTTGCAGGGTGTATGTCTGATCTTCTGTGCTATTTCTCTTCATTTAAACATGTTTCACTCAAAATAGGGAGAAGATATTTCTGTGAGTATTAGTTAATTTAGAAAAATGTCATCACCTAACAGTGAAAGTAATGCAGTTCATTATTCTGTTATAAACATTCTAAGTGTTCATAGTAACTTACAATGTGCCATACAAAGAAGATAATCCCTGCATCACCAAGACATTGCAGTCTAAATGCATGAGCAGGCACAGTATAGTGACCTCTCCTTCTTCATCTGTTTCACTGGCACTTAATTACCAACAAATGTATTGCATAAAAACACATAGAGAGAATAATTCATGGCATTAGAGATGGGCAAAACTAGGGGAGAGGGCCCATTTTTTCTGACTTTCTGTTACAATTATTATTTAGCTTGGTATCAGAATAGGAATCTTTTCATGCAGTAGAGCAGTTTTCTCTGGGTGGAGCATTGAGAGTGAAAAGAGTTCCAATAATGCTGCCAGATCTGGTTGAAGAAGTTACAGACTAACCTTCATCATACTTTTTTTTTTTTAGAAAGCCCTTGCTAAGGCAAGACACAGGCATGGCAATGCTTTGACTCACCTGACTGTTCTCTGCATAGCTTCCTGTCAGGCACTGTCGAAGGTTAAACTGTAAAGTCCTCCGCCTGTGTCCATCCGTGAGTCACAGGGAGAGCAGAAGCTCTGTATTTAGACAAATACCAGGTTAGAAATTTGTGTTTTCACAGGACATCAACTCACATGGTTCTGCTAATAGTCAACAGAAGCTAAGGTGAAGTTGCCATAAAATCTCTCGTTATACTGAGGAGTGAATCTGTGATAAAGTGACAGATCAGCCATGTTTAAATTTGCGGTGTAGTGATCTCACCTGCAGCTATTACTTTCTTAGCATAAGAGAGTAATTTTTTTTAAAAAAATAATAACCCATCATTACTTTGAATAACTTTAAGTTACAGTCAGGCTCTTATAATGTTTTTATGCTGGGGTTTAGCCCATAAAATATAAATGAAAGCAGCTATTAAGATTCCGCCTTTTTACTGCATCGTAAAGTGCTGCTATTTTTAAATAATCATTCCTTAATGCATCACATGCTTCATTTTCATTAAATAAACATTTTAAATGTGTAAAAGTCATATTCTTTAGTATTTAATTTAGTATTAGTATTAGTAAGGTAATGGACATGATTCTTATGAATAATTAATATTTTATCTCCTGTTTCATATAAAGAATTAGTTACATTAAAATAATGGTGTTTTTTTTCTCATTTGTTTAATTCTTCTTCTCTTTTAATCTTCCATTTGTGTTGAAGTAATTCAAATACACTTAGTCTTTGTCCCATTTCCTCTGTTTCTTCTTGACTCTAAGGCTCCAGCTCCAAAGAGCTGAGAAGCTGCAAGCCTCTACATAAACTTTGTCACCACTCACTGTATAGTCCCCTTATGGCTTTGTCTAGTATCCATCTGCTGTGTTTCTCTTTCTTTGTGGTACCAGAATCCATCAAACCCAGGCTTCTCGTCAACCTCTAGGTTTCTGTAGAATGTGCCCATTGATAGCTGGCTGGCCTTGGGTCTGAGCCAGATGCTACTGTAGTGGGCAGAAAGGCAATGGGATTTATATGAAAGCTCTCCAAGACAAGCTTTACACAATTGTTCTCAATTGTGTTACTAGACACCCATTTGTCCCCACTGTCCTTTCACTGTCTTTGTGCCCATTTCTGTCCCGGGAATCCTCCCCCAAGAACTTCACCTGTCAGCATTTCTTTCTGTTCTCTACATTGCTGAAATTTCAGGAAATAGTGACTTTCTTTCATTTTCTTCTTTTTCTCAGTTGGCCTCTACTGTGTGTAACTAGGGGTTTGCAAATTACTCCCCATGTCTCCTCAAACCCCACCTTATTATCCAGACAAGAGCGCTATTTTCTGTTTGACCAGTGACACCTAATTCTCTCTGTAATATAAAAATCAAATCTTGATCTCTGTATTTCATCATTTTTCTACATTGTCATTCTACATGAAATTAAAAACATTATAATAGCATTCAGCATTATGGTAATTTATATTACATTGCTTATGTTGTATGCACAAAGTCTTTAACCGGCTTCCCTTCTGTTGATGAGTTCTATTACAGACACAGAAAGATAGAACATTATGCTAAGAATACAGAGGATTTGCTAATCAAGAAAGGTACATATTAATTGTGGAAAGACTAAAACATACTTTTTATCAAACTGAAGGTGAATCTAGTAAGAAACGGTTCTGTTACTCTATTCTGTTGGATTTGTAAAGTTATATTTGTACCTATGAACTTAAAAATGTTTACTTTTTGAAACAACAGCAATCTGGGATGCATAATATTTGGATTCTTATGTCTCCCCTACCACCCACTTTGCATTATCCTTAAACAAGCCAGTGTCTTTCTACATGCTTCAGTTTAGTTTCTGTAAAAAGGAAATCATGGAATCACAGAACGATTTGCGTTGGAGGGGATCTTAAAAATCACCTTGTTTAAAACCCCCTGCCATAGTGAACAGTCATTTCAGATCAGTCATTTCAAACTGCTTGAGATCTGCTGGGAAGAACAGCTGTATAAGAACTAATATGCTGCGATATTATTTTTTTTTCAATCATCATCTTGCTAACATAGTTACATCATACCTACTCTCCTCAGAAAATGGAATAAATTTAACTGCTCTTTACACCTATATTATCTTCAGAGGCAGCACATCAAATTGAACAAGCATGGAAGTCAGCTCCAGCTTGTGTTTTATTTGAATTGCAATGTAACTAACAGTTTATCCACCCAAGTGAAGAAAATAACTAACAGGTATATTTGCAATAAAACACAATCAGTGTAAATGCTACTTCTGGACTGCAGAGCTGTTAACATTTGGCCAGTGGTAATGACTATTTTAACGGTGACAATATGTAGGAGAGAGAAGGATGGAATATTTCAAGATCTCAGGCACAGATTAAAGTATTAAAGCAAGTATATTTCTTTTCTAAAAAGGAAAACTCTATGTAAAAGATCAAGTCGGTAAATATAGAAGCCTATTTTTTAAGTTCCTGTGTTAAGAGTCACGAATAGATGTAGCTTGTTTCTGGTTTTGTCTTCCACCTACTATTAACTTCTTGGCAGGAAGAAGTTTCCCCAGCCCACACAGGCACATCAGTCACTGCCATCAGCAAATGGTAGTCCTTCAGACAAGGAGCAGGCTGGAAGATCTGGGTTTCTAAAATGGAGAACATGGTGTATTTGGTGACTGTGGAACTGAATTTCTGCTGAGTCTTGATTGCTATCAGATAAGTCTTGATTGCATTCAGATAGTCACTGATCTTCAACACCTCAAGTGTCTCTAAAGATGGTCTTTGCAGAATCACCAGACGTGAGGAAGGAGGGAAAATGGTTGAAGGTTTTGCAGCAGAGACTGCCTCATAATGGATTCTTTTTTTTTCTTTGAACTCTGGGTCCTGCTGTGTGATGGTGTTGCCTTTGCTGAAAGAAAATGCCAAAAAGTCACCATCACATGCCTGTAGCAAAAGCATGAAGTAGTGTCTTAATAACGCACTCACATGAAGAAGCACCCACTGTTTGAATTTGATTTTTGAGCACATGAGATGTGAGGTACCCTAATTTTTCCTTTCTCCCTGTCTCTGAACAACCTGGCAGGTTGAATTATGCACCAAGTGTTAAACACAATATGGTTTGCAGTTATATGCTTTTTGTACACATGTATAAATTTGTTATCTAGGGTACTACAGCCTGGCTGCAACCAGGGATTTTAGCTATCAATTGAGCCTTATGACTTCTACACACTAACCTTTCATCTTTCCTCTGACAATTTGATAAAACATTACTGTTGTCTCATTAAAGTAAATGGTTAGATAACCAGAGATCAAAATAAAATTTGACAATAATTTTCTTGCTAATAGGCTGTACTTATTAAGCGTCTTCTTTCATAAAGAATCACAGAATAACTGAGGTGGGAAGGGACCTCTGCAGACTGTCCAGTACAATCCCCAGCTCAAGCAGGGTCACCTTCACAGGTCATTAAGGGTTATGTGCAACCAGGGTTCAAATATTTCTAATGATGGAGACTCCACAAGCTCTCTGGACATCACAGAGAGGGATGTAAGTGGTGTCATTTTGCCTCCACTCTTTTTAAAAGTGAGGACTATCCCTTCTTCTTCGGGAAGTGCTGGAGCAGAGGTGCAGTGTGTGAATTCAGAGGAATTCTAGTACAACAGTGGTTGTACTGGGATGTGACTCAGCAGGGAGGAGCAGGTCTGCACTCAGTGCAGCCCTCTATTTACTCCCCCAGCATGGGATGAAGAGGTTCTGGAACACATGCCAGCTCTCTAGTGATGTTGGTGTCATTGGAGAGTAGAGATTTGTAAAGAGAAATAGAAAACCACACCAGCAGCCTCTGCTAAGTCTTTCTTCAAGAATATTTAATAGGTGTTTTTTATACCTTCATGGAGAAAGACTGAAATCATAACACTTATATCTGGCACTAGGACAGATTTTCCTGGAGAAGTTTAAACAAATAAGCCAGTGTGCCTGTGGTCTATCAGAGACACGGTTAAACAAAAAAATATGCTTGTATTCCATTTATTTGCAAAAAATACAGTTTTTGTATTTTTACAGTTTCGTATTTTTACTATTGTGGCTGGTCAAATGGTGAAGAAATACGGCTTAAAATGTAAGCAGGTTAAAGGCAAGTTGTCTAGTGAAGAAAGGAGCAGAAGTTACAAATGCTGTGATTTATTTTGTTCTTGCTATAGTACCACTTTTCTTCATGTTTTGGAGAAGCTGAATTACTGAGTAAAAAGAAATGTAATGAATATGCTTAACAGTGGATTAAATCAGAAACTGAATTTTGGCTACTTTTGAGTAATTATGAGATCTGATACATATGTGTATTATCACGTACTCTTTTCTCAATATACCTATTCAAAATACCATGATGTCCTAAATAATAATAATATCCTTCTGTGATCACATCTGCCAGCGAGTTAAAACCCCAGTCATAACCTGGGCTTCACAGATTGCTTGCAAGGAATTTGCTAGTATAATAGGTAACAAAGCAATGGGCAGTCATGGAGACTAGGGAAGCTTCAGTTCACAAGTTGTCCTTTAAAGCAACAAAGAATGCATTCTTCAGGGTTAGGGGTGATTTTGAGTAATAAAAATTTGCTGATTAGAAGCTAAACATTATGGAAATGTTTCTATACCCATAGATATGGAACTGGGCTGGTAAATTTTTGTATACACCAATAGCAACTCGAGGGAAAACAGGAATTGCAGTATACAGCAGTTATAGATTGTGCATGAAAAGAAAACACTTTAGTTCTCTCAGTCTGTAGACATGCTCAATCAATCACTTCCTTGGAATTCTCTGTAACTTCCCTGCATAATACTTTCCAGAACAGCAGATATTATTCTGAGATAGACCATTAATACTGCTTTTTGTTTTGTTTTTAATTTTGTTCTGGAGTTAACCCTCAAATTATACAATCTTCTTTATCTTCTTCAAATTTACTTCCATTGTGAATATGAGGTTCTTGAAACTACTTTTTTTCCAATCCTGGGGACAGATAGACACTTACCTAAATCTCTCTGAAATGAGAACAGTGATTTTTGATGGAAGAGTGACTAGGAATTAGACTAGGAGATTAGAAACCCTGGGCTCTAAGATTACTTGCTCTCTAATTTCTACCAGGCTTTGAGTCACTCTTCTATTTTCTAATTTTTTCCATCAAGTGTATGTTTATTCCATTAACCATTAAAGCAAAGACACTTCCTCCTATTAGGGCATGAACCATGGCTTGTTCTTATGGTTATTTCCCTTTGCATAACTGCAATTTTTTTTATTTGTGCAAGTGTATATGTAGTAATAAAAATCTCTCATATATTGTCCAATTGAATTCAGTGGAAAATAACAAACGAACAACCAACCAGTTATTTCTGACCCCACTCAAAATACTTAAAGGTGAATGTTTCAAATTCTAAAAAAGTATATTTTTCCAGTTCATAGGAACATTTTAAAAATTACTTTGTTTTGAAATCTTTTGTATTCACATATAAATTGGGACAATTCTGTATGGAACTCTATGATGTAGAAAGCATTTCCTCTCTATAAGGAACATCTTTGCAAAGATCTTTGTGGCTTTCCTTCTGTTATCCCTCTTGAACTTATCTTTTGCATTTTGATTACTAACTCTGATTAGCACACTGCTTCTCATGTTCCTACCTAGCCTAACTATTAATTTTTATTTTCTCTGTTAGGTGTTTCTCAAAAATGTTTCTGTATGCCTTGTTATGGTTTGTTGGGGGATTTTTTAAACTTAATTGACTAGATTCAATTCTTTTACCTTTCTTCTTTTGACAGGTTCAATATTGACCTTGAAAGAAGATTAAAATCACAAGCCATAGAAGTTCTTATGGAATTGTGTTTAGAACTAACATGTCCTGAAAGTTTACTGGAACTCTCTGGTTAAGGTTGATTGTGATGCCCTGTTTCTGGTTTATGTTTTAACATTGTCTCTGTAATTTTTTAAGTCCTTCAGGCTTTTCATTGTTATAGAAATCAAATATGAAGACAGTCACTAAACATAAAATGGTGTAGTACAGATTATCCAAAGGAGGTCCACAAGGATGGTGAGGGGTCTGGAAGGGAAACCATATGAGGAGCAGCTAAGGTCACTTGATTTGTTCAGCCTGGAGAAGTCTACAACTTCCTCTTGAGGGGAAGAGAGAGGGCAGGCACTGATCTCTTCTCTGTGGTGACAGTTGACAGGACTTGAGGAAACAGCATGAAGTTGAGTCACGGGAGGTTTAGGTTAGATCTCAGGAAAATGTTTTTCACCCCAAGGGTGGATGAGCACTGGAACAGGCTCCCCAGGGAAGTGGTCACAGCATCAAGCCTGACAGTTTGGACAACATTTTCAGGCACATGGAGTGATTCTTGGGGTGTCCTGTGCAGGGCCAGGAGTTCGACTCAATGATCCTGATGGGTACCTTCCAACTCTGAATATTCTGTGATTCTATGATTCCAAGTCCAGGCTGTAAATCTACATAAAATGTCCATTGCTCAGCATTATAGGACTCTACAAGGATTTCTATTGCAAAAGGGAATAAAACAGGGTTGTACCCTTGTGCAGACTTGTTGAATTGATTCTTATTTCCATGCACAGATCTCACATTTAATTTGAATTGAGAAATTAGTCTTCCGTATCAGTTGTCTGTTCTGGGTCAATCTTAGAGACTGAATATTCAGCAAGCAATGATATCTAATGTGGTATGATAAAAATATTTTCTCTGTGTATATACGTGGTCTATCTGAAGGAACTAAATACTAAATGCCTGTTCTATTTTTTCAGAACCCATTCTCTGAGACAAATCTGCAAATTTAATTCAGTTGTATTAATTTCATTATATGTTTAATCTTTTTACTATAAAGGCATCTATATGATAAAAAGCCCCTAAATATGTTAGTGACCTTGATTATTCAGTTAATACTTATGTTAATGACCAATTTTGAAAGACAATATTAAATTTACAAAGACCAGATATTTACATTCCTTTCATATATACATATATTAAAAGGAATATTTGCTTATTAACACAGATGTTAGTGATCAGGACAAACTGATCAGCACAATGCAGTATTTTCGTTTTGGTTGTTTGCTTATTTTGATTTTTTAATCATTTGCTTAGGAAAACTATCTCACTTTATTTTGTTCTGTTGTTTCAGCTGTGAGCAGAACATCTTTCAACTGACTTTATTTAAAAGTTAGATTGCTCATTTGAGTTGTTCATTTCGTTAAAGCTATATATCTAGCCAACCCTCTTTAACAAAAACTTAGATTGCTTAAGGATCAAATTCACCCCATAATGGAATCAAAGCCATTTGATAAATCTGCTTTGCAATATGCATGTGTCTCTTCACTGAGAATAGAAGTAGACAGAATGACTTGCCTTAGTACTTAAATTTTATGTGTCTAAAATTAGGAAAAAGAAGCCCACTCTAAAGTTCTGCCCATCATCTGGAACGTTGGAGGATTTCCCTGACTATTTTACAATTTAAATTCTTTTTGGGACACTTTTTCTTTTCCCTGCTTTGTAGGGCCTCATCTTAATCTCTCTGATATTTTTCATGCAGCTGAAGGACAAGACTTCAGGGGTTTATTATTAACCTTTAGAGAAATCCAATAACTCCCTCATATAATAGTTTATTTGTCAAAATCTAAGTTTGCCTAATTTATGAAATTGAAGCTCTAAAATGTTTCTCCAGAATATGTGAAGTAGCATAACCTAGCTCTCCACAAGTTAACCAACCAACCTTTGGACTGGTTACAGAGGTCACTGTCAATGTTTCAAATAAACTTGTCTCAGTTTGTTTTGCTCACACTGATAGCTGTGAAATTGTCTGTTGAGTTCTTTAATCACTAACATTTACTCATAAAGTGGTAAAGGAACTATGTATATATTTAAAATTTATCATACATTGTATCATATGAGTAATGCTTCATTTGAGAATGACTGATTTTATTATGCTGTGATGAATAACACTGACTTATTTTAGTTAGATATTTATACTCTTAACTAAGACATTCACCTTGCATACTTTTTCTTTGTGTTTTGTTGTTTTTTTTTTTAAATTATAAATTCTTTGTTTTGATGAAATTCTCTTCACACATATGCTGAGTGTCTTTAGAGGGATTTGATGAAAATTAGAGATGGTGGTAAAGGTCTTTTTTCCTTTCTAACCTTCACTAAGGTAAAGAAGTTATGAAAAGTTACAAACAGAGAAAGAGGAAAAAATTAAAAGTGATATATATTTTCCCCTTTACAGACACTCATCTTGGTTAGCAGTGTTTTGGAAAAAACTGGTAAAAGTTACATAAATCTTTGTTTGCAAATGTGCATTTGGGAACTGTCTCTGGCAAGACAAACAGGTTACACCCAGCTCTCTCTTTCCTTGTGTTTATTTGGCCATAACCAAGCCAACATTGATCACGCTGAAACTGGACAATACAATGTTGTTTATGTTTTCCTTGAAACCCCCATGTACATGGTCTTTCCTTGCTGCTTACAGGGACTGCTGAGCTGATGAGAGCATTTATCTTCAAGAGAGTGCAGCCAGCTTTCTGGTAAGGCTGCTAATATAAGGAATTGATTTCATAATCAGAGCTAAATGGCACCTCTCTGGCAACAGACACGTTGAGTCACATCTGCTATGCAGGTACCTCTATGCTGTTCTCTTGGAAACTCTCCTATATGGGATCTATCTGCCTCTCAAAACCCAAGAACAAAAATGGCCTTTTTGAACATTTCAGTCAGATTTTCCAGCTACTGAATGTCTTCAGCACCCATTCTGACACTTATTTTTATGGTTTCCAGGTATCCTGTCTTCAGGTTTTTAAGTGTCTTCACTATATTCCATAGTCTGGATGGGATGTCATAAACGACTATAAACTCTGCAATGTAAATAAATTAACACAAAACCCCACTTGCTTCCTGTGCAGCTCTGTAACTCACTAAAGGTTAACAACCGATTTCCCCAAACTTTTTGGAACTATTTTCTCTGATTAAGATCCTGCTTGTACAAGGTGAGGCAATAGCTGCTTTCAGAATTTAATGGGCACAAGCACATAAAAAAAGAAGTAAATTGGTCAGCCAACAAGGTTGAAACGGCAATTAGTTAAGGAGAATCCTATGAGCTGATCTGAACAGGCAAATCATCCTTCACGTCTCCTACTCAAAAGGTAAAAGATCAGAGAATTTTTTCACTTCACATGAAGTGCTGCTCTAGACCAGTAGATAATTAATCATCTTCTTGCCCTTTATTAGGTAGATGGAGCTGTGATCAAAATTACATATTTATTAAAATAATCGAATCTCAGAAAAACACCTGACAACAAATTGGGTGGATCAGTACGTAGCTTTACTTTTTAGATACAAAATGTCATGTACTGTAAGCAATTGCAGAGTAATTGGCACCTGTATTTTCTTTCCCTTCACTCAGTGCCTCTGCTTTTTATCTGTTTTCTTCATGTAATGAATCTTCTCTGATCTTCCCAGAGAAATCTGTCGGATTGTTCCATTATCAGTTTTTGAAATATATGTCAAATTATTTTTCCCAGGAGTACAAAGAGTGATACCAAAGGGTAAAAAAAAAAAAAAAAGAAGAAAAAACCAAAAAACTCCAAAGCAAAACAACAAAAGAAGTAGTTCTATAGAATTTTTCATGATAAATACTAAAAAGTGACTTCATTTATTAAAAGGTAGATTCCAACTGGTATGGGAAATTATTTTGTGTTTTAGAAACGGCAGTGCAGAATTTCCTGTTATTCCTGTATTATTTCCTCTCTCCTTCAAATGTAATATTACTTAAATGATATTTTGTTTTTTCATTATGTTCAGGAAATATGATTCAGATTCAGCATTTCTGCAATGTTCCTTGTAAATGGAAGTAACCATATACTTCTAGAAATTATAATGTTCAATATTAATATCTGTAAGTAGCAATTCACTTGGAAAAATCAACAGAAGTGCAAATGAAAAATACTTTCAACTGATTAGACAAAACACAAGATCAAAAGTATAAACCAATTCTTTCAGAATACAGTGCTACATCTGCTTTAGCAGCAAATTGAGAATAATGAAAAATAATTTTCTGTGAAGTAAACCAAGAGCTCATCTTGATGTTAAGTACAATGTAATACCTAGAATATTATTAAATTTTGTTTGTTCAGATCAGTCATTTGTTGACAAAATCATACCTTTGCAATAGTATTCAGACATGAAGAGTTGGAAACAAATCTAAGTTTGGCTAGTAAACCTCACTTTTTAAAAAATGTTCTTTATTTCTCCTTTGACTTTGATAAGCTCAAAGCAGGTCCAGTGAAAGCAAGTTGCTCAGGGCTCTGCTCAGCTGTGTCCGGTCTGAGCAGCTCCTAGCACATTCTGAGCTTATCCAAGGACAGAGAATCCATGGCTTCTCTGGGCAACCTGTTCCAGGGCCTGATCATGCCCATAGCCTCATGGCATCTGAATGCCGCTGGAAAACTTTTTGAAAATATTCTATTAGCAGCTATTTCAGATTACTTTAGAGATATTTATCACATACAGAGTCATTAAGAATAACATTCTGTGCTGTAAAGGATTTTTCATACATCAAGTAGAAATTTTTTCATTGCAATTGTTAAGATACCACCATTCCATGAGTAGTAAAGAGATAATATTATAAATACCCTAAATGATAAAACTTGTTTCATTTATGAAAAGAATGGACTGAGCTAAACATATTTTAATTAAGAAAGAGTCATCATGAGCCTTATATATCTTAATATAGAGTGAATTTAGTGTGAATTTTCACTGAGTTTACATTACCTTCCCAGGATTAATTAAAATCAATCTCATTGTATATATAAACATATTTCTGTACAATGATTAATGACCAGCACCTTAATAGGCATTATAAAATGAAAATCCTTTCTTTGGATAACCCATATGTGGTTTTATGAAGCAAAACTGAGACCTTTCATAAACGGGCGAGAACTCAGAGAATGAAAGAAAATAACTGGGTAGGGACTACTGAATTAAATTAAACTTTTTAAAATTTTCTGGAGATACAAAAATTATCTTCCAATCATTACTGATAGGGTTCATATAGTAATTTTTACACAAGACTGAAGTTATTGTTTTTTATTTTCATGCTGCGTATCTCTGCATCAGGGCTAGATTTGGAGATAAACAAAAAGTTTCTTTTCTATTTTCTCCTCAGGGTCTGTTTCCATGAAAAAGAGCCTATAAAGGCTACTCAGACAGAGAATGCTGCTTAATCTAGAGCAAGTTCTTGAGGGAAAGAGGGCAAATATAAAGTTTATCTTTTTAAGAGGTAGGGGAGAGATTGGAAACTAATGACTAGTTAACTTCAATTTATGCAATAATAGAAATATGAAAGCAAATACTTTTGTAAACACACCAAAAATAGAGAGAGAATGAGTATAAATTTGTCAAAAATATTCAGTATCATACCCTCTGAATTTCCTTCTCTGTTGATAGGAAGTACTGAGTATGCAGGATGGTATACATTGTATATCTTGACCTCACTACTGTCTTTTAATTGTTTTGTGTGGCATTTTCATACACAAAACGGAGACGTAAGATCCTCACAAAATTACTATCAGGCAGATACTCAAATGGTTAGAAAACCATGTTTAGTAGTTATTAATGTTTTTTTGTTGTTTAGCATTACGCACTGAGTAGTGTTCTGCAGAGATCAGTCTTGTGCCCGGTTCTTCTCAATGTTCTCATTAGTGACTTGAGTCATTGAGTAGGTAGTCAATGATTAAATAGTGTAGTGTGCTTATTAAATTTCCAATGACATCAAGCTGTGAGGGTCTGTAAACATACATGAGGACAGACTTAAAAAGATCTTGACAAATTAGGGAAATCATTTAAATAAATTGGATGCAATTCAGTAAAGAGAAATGCAGACCACTAAGCTTAAATGATCAAGCATTTCAAGATAAGTCATAATACGTGAAGCAGCAATTTTGCAGATAAGAATCTGAGGCAGACTGAGTGGACTTTTTCCTTAACATTAGATAGCCAAAATGTTCCAGACATTCATGTCTGATGTATTAATTGTATTTTCTCTTCATAGTCATTGGGAAGAAAAAACCTTTTCAAGGAAACTGACTTGTTTCAAAAATCTGCTTAAGATACCTTGGAAATGTATATATGTCTCCAGTTAAAGAATCCCAGGACAAAAGCTCAGATATAGATGTCCAAGCTGTAGATAGATAAAAACATATTAAATGTCAGATAGATAGATTTCTCTTAAACCAAATGAGAAAAATCCTCTTTATTTGAAGCAACTATAAAGGATTCAAAGTCAGTTACAGAATAGGAAGTTCTGTATGTGGATTTACCAGGCATAAGGAGGGAGCACCACTGTTTCTTATCATTCATTAGTTAGCTCCTCTTTGCCTACTGCCCACCAAAATCATATCCCCCAAACCTTACAATCTAGGAAAAAGTATTTGAACAGCAGACATCCAAAACATTATAGGTCAAAACAACAAGTCAAACATTGCAGTGTTGGTGCTACAGGTCTGAAGTCCAGCTCAATTTACCAAAACACTTCATAGTTCTCCCATCTAGATCTTGTGGTTGGCTGTCTAGAAATCACTGTGATAGCAGATCCTTAGAATCACACAAGTGTCCATCCTGGTTACTAGCTTTGACAAAATTCCTTAAAAGCCTGTCCAAATAAGCAGCAAGAATTCTGGTTGCTCAAACAGGCACAGCTCAGATTTTGTTCAAAACGTGTTCAGTTTTGGTTCTGATCCATGGAATCATTTCAGTTGCCCTCCTCCAAAACCCAATGGACTATTATAACAAACAAGAGCTAATGATAGCTCCATGCTAAAGACAGATTTTCGTATGTTGTCCACAAATACTAACCAGGTGTTTGACATCTAAACAGGTGTTTTTGTCTCCTGAAAGACATGAATGATCTTCCTGGGTAGTGTTAGGATTTCGGGGTCACTTTCTATGGCTTATAAAGGTCCATGTATTTGCAAACTGACAAACCCAAAAGTATAAAATCCAGAATAACAGAAAAATCACTGAAATTCTTCAGCTACATATGACTTGCAACCCGGTTGATTTGGGTTGATTGAAAATGTTTCAGCTCTTTTCTAATGGGCTTTGTGGGAAGAATGTGACAGCCACTTCTGAATCCCAAAAGGCAGATTTTGTTTTTAACACACTGTCAAAGGAATTTTTGCAGCTTAGAGAAAACTTTATATAGAGTCCTAGAGCTCATGGTATTGTGTAGTACCTAGAAGCCCCAGTGACAGCTTGTTGTTCAAAAACGTTGAAGTCTTCATTGTATTATCCAGAAGAAAACTGGTAATGTGTTACAGCTACAACTGAAATGCCCACACCTTCCATGTTTTTTTCCACAATATCAGAGGAGTTAGAAAGATAGAATCTGTCAGCAGGAGATTGCATATACTATTTGGTCCCAGCAATAAATTGTTTTAAAAAAGAAAACACAGACTTAACCAAAATGAACAGTAAAGGCAGTAAAAAGCACAGGATTTCTTTCTTTAATCTGTTAGTATTTAGCTTTTGAGGATTTGAGCTTGCACTAAGCAGTTATATGGACCATAAGTCTGATATCTGCTGTCATTGCGTCAATCAAGTGGCAGTGTTATTTCCATCAAATTTATTAGACTTGTGTGTCCCTGGACACTGCTCTGAGAGCTGAACTGCCAGCAGCCTAAATCAGAAGTTCAGTGACATTTGGATGAGAATGATTCAGTGTCTGTTTCTTGTTGAGGAAGGTGATAGGAACAAATGTTTTTCTGCATGCAAGGATCTCTGCGCTCAAGGTCTGTAAACAATGAGAGTCCCTGTTTCGTAAGCATTATGTGACACTTTTGTTATGAATTAGAAAGCACAAGGATGTCCATGAACTGATAGACGTGGATGTGGGTAAATATACATCTCAGGGGTGTAATGAGACCAGCAATAAGCAGAGAGGCAAGCTTCCTTGTGCCCTACCATAGCCTAAGCAAGTCTCAGCCTGTTGCTGTGTGACTGGTTTGTTCCTTTTGTCCTCCCTCTTCCTCATGTCATAACACCTCCTGGGACAGGGTCCCTTGTCACCTCAGATGTTTCTTCTGTATCCTCCATTTGCAGCTCTGGTGCCTGCTCTGCTCCCTCAGCCCATGGACAAGTACTGCTATTGTCCTTCTGCTCAGGCTTGTTTCTTAATGGACTTGTTTCCTCTCTGGAGTGAGTTTTCACCTGCTGACTCTCGCTCTTTCATAGTTTCTTGGAAATAGTTTGTTAAAGTTTCAGAGCATGGTTAAATATTGGAAACATGGATTTTGTTGACCTTAGTAAGGAGAGCGGTCACAGTTTTGGCAAATGATCTTTGCAAATTATAAAAACTCTTTAAAAATATGTATATAAATTGCCAGCTGAATACTTCTTGCAAGATGTCTTTTCAGCTCAAAGAATATTTTTCATTTTTCTAATATCAAGCTGTTCTATTCTAAGTTTGACTTTTTATGCCCACAAGACCAAATAAAAATCAGAATTGTTTTCCAGAAGGAAAAGGGAAAGTATTTTATGCAATGAGTTCAATGCCAAAACTGGATTGGCATGAACACCTGGACAGCTAAGTTAGTGCTCAGATTTGAGGTCACAAAAGCTAAAGAAAAGACATCACAAGTAAAAGAGCATGTGAAATACTTGAACTACCTGTAAAGGTCAATAAATCTTCACTGGTCTCACCTCAAAATGGTTACTGCATTGTTATCTGAGAAGAGCTGTCTAGACCATGAAAAATATTACACTTGTGGCAAAATCTCAGAATGGGACATAAGCAAGCTCTCAGTCTACCCATGTTCTATCCTGACACACTGAAAGGAAATAAAATCAGTACCAGTCTGCTTTGTTCTTCATACAGAAATGCAAATGCTTCAGAAAAGGAATGCATATAGCAGTGTCTGCAGAGTTCTTTCGTAGCTGTTCTTTAAAAACCTTCTTTATATCGAATCGTTATCTAGTGCATTCCATTCCAAGAAACCTGAATGCCCAGTTTCTATGTGCAACTCTCATCTTCTCGTGCATCTCCAGCCTTATTTCTCCATCTCCCTGTGGAACATTACTTCATGCAACCTTAGATCTCTGTATTATAAGTAAAATGTACTCTGATTCCTCAGTGAGGATCCTCTTCCACATCACAGCAATCTATTCTAGCATAACATTCTCTACTGTTTTGCACAGATACAGCATAAATATGCCCTCAGAAGAAAACCATTACAGCTCAGGCCCTTGATCTCAGATCCTCATTATGCAGTCCACCCTCTAATTCACTTGAGGACTTCCTTGATGTTAATTTGCATGATACTTAATTTTATTAGCTGAATACACAGTATATCTCCTATCATTAAACAGAGGCATATACAGAAAGCCAGTTTTTCTGGGGAAAGAATCATATTTAAGTAAGAACATGAACTAGGACAACCAATGGCTAAGTTAAAATTAGACCTGTTTCTCTGTGGGATCAAGTATCTTGCTGATTAAGGTATACAAAGCCCTCGCTTTTGTTTGAATTTGAATATGTCATAAAATAAGACAATTGTAAGTGTCCAGCACTTAACCTCATGCTTTGGACTTTGGAAAATTGTCCTTAGCATCAGAATATGGTTTTTCAAGGGTCCTAAAATATTGCTGTTGGATAAAGGAACAGATGTTTATTCTAAAATTAGGACCATTAATGGATGATGTTTTATTGTTGGGGTAAAACCGCTCTGGGGCTTATATAGTTGGACATAGCCCTGCATAAAATATGACAAAACCTTTGGAGTCTGCTTCCCAAGCCAAAAGCTGTAGATAAGATGTGGACCTTTTATCTTTGTTAATCACTACTGCATTAAGAAATAGCCTAATTTTATCATCAGAACTTTCAGAATGACCATAAATATATAATCCCTGTTAGACTGCATGACCATACTGCCTTTATAGTGCTCTTGTTGCCAGCATGATAGTATGGATTTTTTAATACTTTCGGTCTAAATATGAAAATACATGCTGTTCTCACATTAAAAAAAGCAATATTGAGATATATTTGCATTTTTTTGTAAAGGGACATAATGAAAGCTAATATTTTATTATAGCTAGCTATATCCCAACATAGTTTAGTTTATAGAAAACATTTTATGATTCTTGCTAAAATGCGTCACCTTCTTTGAGACTTGTGGCTGTTGGCAACTGAGTGGAAATAATTTTACAATGAGACTACGTAAAATCAGCTGCTACCATAAGTGATAGTTCAGCATACGAAGTGCTTATTTGAACTTCTGATTTCTCGGTGCATTACTTTTACATAGCAATGCATAGTGTATGCTGGTGTACACTGAAAAACTTCTCCACCTTTGTAAGCTGGGACTGAGGAGCTGCGGCAGTCACCTGGCTAATCCATTCTTCATCCCTGAGCTGCTCACTCCTTTTTGACATACTTTTAAAGAAATATTTCTATCTAAGATCTATTGTAACTTGGACATATTTTTCAATATAAAGATGTAGTCAGATAGTTATGGACTAGCTATTTCACTGAAAAATCCAGCTTATTAACTTTGAATAACCACATTTCCATGTCATGCTTTCTTTGCTCACAGTGGATTACTAAACTACGAGGTCTGAGACATCAGATTAAATGTTACAGGAAATCATAAACTGAGTTTTCTCTCAACTTATCATTTTCTCTCTTGCCTTTGTTGTTTTTTTTTCCTATCTCATTCACTTAGCAGCCCTTGCATACTTGTCTTTTTCCGCTATGAATTACGTAAGATACCACGTTGGGTGCTCAATGAGATGCTGGGCAGAGCTCTGTGAGTGAACAGTGCTCCCGCCTTCAACTGAGAAGAGCAAAGAAGCTCTGCATCACAACACTGCTGTACCCCAAGAAAGAGACAAAGCAACATACATTCTGTAATACCAGGAACAGATTATATGAATGATTTTGCAGACCTCTCTCGTATTGGCCTGTTGGTCAGATGTGAAGGGGTTTTTTTCTTTGTTTTCCGCACAAAGCGTAGTGGCTCTGTGGACAACAAGCATTGTCTTTGGCAGGATTTTAAGCAGTGCAGCCAGAAGCTTGTAATCTATCTTTAATACTAGAAGGATATGACATTAATCAATTTCCAGCAAATCTCTGTTTCATGTCTGAGCATGCAAGTTTTACTCTTCCTGGTAGCTGTTCTAATTGCTTGCTAAAGGCAGCAAGTCTGTAGCTCTGGGATCAGTAACACTTCAACTCTCTTTCCATACTCTGAATTAGTGGTTGAATATACTAAATTCAGGTTGTCAGATATTGCCCACCTCTTTCCCTGGTAACTTTTAAATAAATTTTTTGTCATTTTCAGATATATTTGACAGTGCATGGATATCTCAAAGCTATTCAATTCCTTCGACTCCTGTGAAAGTAAATAACTGTAACTCAGTTCTAACCCTTCTGTCTGACTTAGCTGCAGAGAAAAGGAGGCTCTAATGCCAGACAGTAATTCATATGAGACAACTGGTCAACCCCCACCACAGGAAGCTCTGCTGATGCCATTCTGACAGATCAAGTATGGATAGAAAACCCAGGAGGGCGTGGGTGGTTTGAGAGAGCCATGGCTGAAAGGGGAAAAGTTTCAGAGAAGGCTGCAGCTGAAAAATGTTAGCTTACAGAGAAAATTGAATGTACTGGTAAAAAAACCTAAGCCTATAACTTGAACAGGTAGAGACATTTCAAGAACACTTGAGACTTAAAGCTAATACACTTACTCCAGTGGAAGACATGGGGCACAATTACACACTTTAGTATATTGGAAGAAGAAAACAAGGACTAGAAGAGTCATCTAGGTCCCTAGGTTAATGGTTTTATTGGTCCTGCAGCTTACAAAAAAATGAACACCCATTTTTGTTTACTGTAGCGTAAAAGATTTGAAACAGCTCTGAGAAGGTACTTTGCAAAATCCAGTAAAAGTGATTTTTATCTTTAGTTATGAAAATTTGTGTCACTTTCTATAGCTCAGAATGTCTCCTAAACTGAAAAATCACATGAGTTTTCTGTTGCTCTTATAACAGCCTGGAATTGAAGATTGGATTGTTTTCTATATTCTGTCAGAAGAAGTAACAAATTTAGCTCCTGCAGCCATCTGAGCATATCACTCCCAAATTAACCTGTACTCATGTTGCTTTCCTTCCGTTCTGTTGGCACATTTCCCTTTCACACTGAAAATAAAACACTCATTGAGTTCTGGCCAGCAAAATACTTATTTCAATTTATCAATTTTAAGAATTCTTTGGTCACTTGGAACCACAAGTAACATAATAAATCAAAGTACCAAACTGTTTTTTCCTCTTACTATTTGTTATGTTCCTTTTAATTTCTCCAGTTTCTGCAGTTTTATTTGGGACAGAGAAGGGTCTTCTTAATTTTGCATTAATGTCATAAACTTGATTGAGGACTGTGAAGAGTTAATCAAACACTCAAAAGGGTAACTTAAGAGCCTTCACAGATGACTGTATTTAATCATAGAAACACCTTTTCTGAACTGTATAGATAGTTATGAAATTTTGCTTTTGATTTACTACAGAAACAAAAAAATCAACAACTATTAATTTGTGGGGTTTTTTTTCAGCAACCCCTCCACCAAACAGCACACAATAGGGACTTCATTATTTCTAAAATTAAATATTCTGTTATTTGATCCTGCTTTATTTATTAAACTTGTTCATCTTTGAAAAGGAAACATACTAAATTAATATTTATTTTATTTATTTACTGCATTCATCAATGTCTATTTATGCCAAAATGTGATTTTTTTTTTAATATCCAAACTTTCCTAATTTCAATCCAGGATTTTCAAATAATTTTTGTTCTCCCAGAGGCATATGTTTTGATAAATTACATTAAGAAAATTAACCTTAATTTTAAACTAATTTTGATTTTAATTTTCTTACTCAAAAATCATTAACTTTAGAGGTAATTTTAGTCTATTCTTTCTCCTCCCTTATAACTGGAATAACATAAATGTGACAGTTTAGGATATTGTCATACATGTTACAAAGTTCATGACTTGTGAGAAGAGATAAAAAGCCATTGCTTTCCACATACTTATTTTCCAAGTTACTCTAAGTTGTCTCCCATTCTCCTGCTTGCTGCTAATGGCTGCAATTTGGTGACATTCTGCTTATCAGGTTACCTGCATGAAAAATTGTCTGTACTGTGAGAAATTCATTTGAATCTAGCAGTAGGAAATACAACAATGGGAGCTCCAAAATGTACCCTGCTCCTCTTCCAGAGCTGTGCAAGGAGCTAATGCATCATTGAGGAACCATGATTCATGGAGTTCCTAAAAAAAATCACCATATAGTTTATTCAGAGACTGTCTAAAGAAAGGTGGGTCTTTGTTTGAATTGCTGCTACCTTCTTTTTGAATTTGCTTTCTGGTGGTTTCCTTTTTCCATGTTAGGGTACAAGGAGGGCTAGCAGCTCTCAACAGGCAGGTGAGCCAAAAGGTGGGCAAACAGTGACCTCACCCATGGGCACTATATTGCAGATCCAAAACACAAGGAGAAAAGCTGAGATAAAAAGTCCTTTGACAGCCCCAGACAAGCAAGAAAATGAACGGGCGTCTGTGCCCAGCCAGGAACTCCAGTTCTGGGAACGGTGCCAGAGAAAGGGCAGCAGACAAGGGCAGGTCTCAGCACATGTCCAAGGGGCTCTTCCAGGAGACCCATTACCTGTGGCATGAGAGTAAAATCCATCCAGGAGGTGGGGCCAGAGGCAGGAATAGAGACCTAACTGCTTTCAGCTTGGTTGAAATCCTGAAATTTGCTGTAAGTGCTGTTCGTCTCATCAGTAAGGCCATTAATTAAAAATATTGATGGGTATTTGCTCCCTGAGGGATGTCCTCAGTAATCAGTGGTCAGCTGGCTTTGTGCCACTGATCACTGCCTTGAAAACCAGCCGACTTTCCACCCACTTTGTTTTCCATGTCTTCAGTCCATATCTCACCAATCTGGATACCAGAACACAGTGGTCTAAAGTCACGTTGAATGGCATCCAACGTCACCTCCACACAGCCCTCTCAGCACAGAGGGCAATCTCTTCATGGCAGAAATTGCCACATGAATGCAAAACAGCTTAATTATTTATTTATCTGACCAGCATTTTTCTGGAAGTTGGATCAGGGCTTTGGCTAAGCAACCATTTGTCTTGTGCTATCTCTATTAAAAATTTCTCTTGTCACATGATGGTGTTTTTCCCTCACACAAATCCCTTTCCTTCAGAATATGGTTGTATTATGCACCTAATACGCTGCACAAACAATATCGAGATCCCCTTCTCCAGGTTTTGCAGATCATCAACTTTCAGTTGTTGTCAGTAATTTGCTGAGGCTATTGTCTTGAAAATTCTTTTTATGAACAAGTTATTTGCTGACTTGTCTTTGTTGTCTGAAATGCAGAAAAACAGATATGACTGTAATTTCCTACATTATTATCTCTACAGATGTTCATTTTAATTTGTCTATAGTTCCTTCTTCCCTGGTTGATTAACCCCAGGATATGATATGATTTCTACTTCCTCTTCTGATGACAGAAAATATAATCAAAGAAAAAAAAAGCTGAAAATGGACCACTTTACCTGCATGTGTTCTCACATGGAAGTGCCAGAGTACAGTCTTGTGCAGGAAACCTGTCTGAACTTCTGCAAGTCAAGTGATAACACTGATATTCATAATGCAGTCATGATACAAATTTGTACTCATGACAGAGTTCTGGGTTTGCAATATTTCTAATTCAAATAATCATATTATAATACTGCAATCTTATTAATTGGTTCAAACAAGGTGAAATACTATCCATATTCTGCAAGCTTTTAAAAATTTTTATGCATTTTTCCCAAAAAAACAAATTTCAGCTGATTTCCTTTGCCTTCCCTTGCATTACTACCCCTTCCTTTCCCAGATAGTTGATTTTGTCTATATGCTAGTAACTCCTTGGGATGTGTGCATGCTGTTTCATGGTATGTCCTAATGCAGAGTCTAAAGGATGGACCAGCCATCTGGCCAGCCATAATAGCCAGCTGCTGAAATCCCCCAAACAGCTAACTTGAAGTTTAGAACCAGTAAGGATCTCTTTTGTGGATTATATTTTGATGTCCCTGCAATCATATGAAACACAGGAAATCTCAAAGACTCAAAACTGCAGAAATGGAGTAAAGAAAGCAATTTTGAGAACTTAATTGCATAGATGATGATAGAAGAGTTTGCATTTTGAAAGAAAGAAATGCTTTAAATATTTTTATTATGTTACTTTTTTATTTTTCTGATTCTTCTCAGGTGAAGTAAGATTAACTTTTTCTTTTAAATAAATAGATAAATCAAAGCCAAACATTTTGACCTGAGGTCACAGAAGCCATCTAGTCAGATGTCTTTTCAGCTTGCCTCCAGTTTCAAGTATTTTGGTCTGGAGGGCCAATACGAGTCTAATTAAGAAATTCTGTTCAGCAATACTTCCTTTCATAGTTAGATTTGAAAATAAATTAAATGTATTACCTATGCTATTTTCTCATTTACTTCAGAATTGTCTAATCACCATTCTAAACTTCTCCCCACTTTTCAAGCCCTAGCTGCACAATTAATGTTTATTTTTTTGGTGATATTTAGATATTCCACTGACTACTAAAATCCAAATCTGATTTTGATAGTACTTCCATGAGACTGAAATATAACTAGCATGAAATAAGATTAAATTTATATTATTTGCTCTTTAATAGTCAGTAAAACATGAATCTGAATCTGAGATTGTTCCAGCTTTCTGTCTATAATACATATTTATATTCATGTAATAAACCTTGTTTAAATATCAGGTTCTAACCACAATTTTAAAGACCACCGAGCTACAAACTTATGAGAAAGTAAATTATAAGCTTAGGGAGCTGGGGATTTTGATGCCATTTTAGTAGTTCTGAATACTGGGAGTAGGTGGGTTGAGTATGATTCCAACTTTCTCTGATTATGCAGGAATGATTTGCTGGTACTGCAGATGCTTTCTCTTTAGTAACCGTATGTTCTTTAAGGAGTTTCTAAATTCACCTCCAGCTAATGAAAATGCATTTATCATGTTACATCTTATTAAAACTTACACTGGACTCTCTGCTGTATCTAGTTCTCTTAGTTATTCAAAAAATATAGGAAAATGGTTACATTTTTAGGTTAATTTTTAAATGAAAAAAGAAAAAAGAAACCAACCAAACAGCAAAACAACAAAAAGTACTTTAAAATGTCCAAAATGTCCAAAACAAACCATTTTTATTTCAGAAGTATTTGTAAAAAAAACCCTCTCACATCCAGAAGGAAATTTGCCAACTTAAAAAAGTCCAAGTTGAGACCAAACAAGCAGATTGTATTCACTGTGAACAACAGCCTAAGCCCAGTTTTTTAAAATCAGCTTATGTTATTTGATTGTATAGGGTAACACATTTGCATTAAAGCACTACTTGTATGCTTATGCTACTTTCATGAATGCATTTTATTATGTTTTTATTGCCTTTGTGTAAAATTTATGTAGTTAACTAATTAGTAGTCCTCACCAATGATATTGTGACTCATAACAACAGTGTGAATCAGCAGCTCTGACTATTTCTATAAAGAGCACCCACGCAGTCTTAAGACCCATATCCCTAAAGGTATGAATAAGTAACACTATAGTTGGATTAACCTTGGACTATTTCCCACAGATTGTTACATTTCCTTCTTCTTTCCTTTCTTTGCAGCTAAGAGAAATCTATATCAAAATATCACCTGTGGA
Source organism: Manacus vitellinus (assembly GCF_001715985.3). Lineage (NCBI taxonomy): Eukaryota > Metazoa > Chordata > Aves > Passeriformes > Pipridae > Manacus > Manacus vitellinus. The sequence goes on along the minus strand of NW_021940604.1, from coordinate 4,351,006 downwards.
AAACTGTCACTACGAAGCAATGACCTGGTTTCCAAACAGTTCTTACATTTGATTATTTGACAACTGTCATCCTTAGTAAAACTTAAAGTCCTTTTCTTCTACATTTTTTATAACAGAGGAATATTCTAGATATTTCAGAAGAATAATCAGCTCCCACACATTAAGTTTCATCATGTTCTTTATCTTCTTGTGAGATATTGGTTTGAGCCCCAAAGCATGTTTTAATATTTCTTCCAGAATGTATTTTTAGCAATAACATTTATAACTCCGGAATTTTAGCTCTCTGTGTAAATGCGCAATTTCTTTCTATCTCTCACTATTATTTTTTTTTCTCTGCTTCCTTGGGCAATAAGTCATGGAGACCAATTATAGGTATCTTTAAAAAGTATTCACTTTTATTGGTCTTGATTATGTTATTTCTTAATTTCATGGTGTAATTCTCTGTTTTTGTGTTATGGTTCAGGATGAACAATAATTCCCAAAAGATACCCTTTATAACATACAGTTTCTTATACTTTTACACAAATATTTTAAGTTAATTAATATAGTCTTCAAGTGCTGATTACTTCCTAAATTAAATTTGTTTCAACATTTCCCTCTCCTTTTTATTTTTCTGAACCTACTTGGAGACAAAAGTCACAAAACAATGGGTAGGTTATTCTGTACAGACAAGTTGCTACAAGACTTTAAAGTGCTGGAGAGCCAGATAAAAATCAGAGACTATTAAGAAAAAATCCAAAATCAATGGACCTCTAGTCAAATACTAGGCTTGATCCAGACCATTGTAAGAGTAAGCAAAGGATTTTGATTTCACTAAGTTTTACAGATGCCACAATGGGCCCCTTGTCATTACTGCTTTGCAACATCATGACCACAGGCAACCTCTGTCACTACTCACTTTTTCTTGATTTTATAAAGGACTCACGTGTTTTCACAACCAAAGACAGAGTCCTACAACCTCTTACCAAATAGAACACTTAGAGATTAGATCATTTTATGAACTAAAGACCCTTTTGTTCACTGTTCTGGCTGACTGATGAGCTGTTTATCCTAGTTTTTATGACGACATTTAAAAATACACCTGTAGTACAATCTATGTCCCTACGGAGCATTTTAAGAAGTTTGTGAGTAGAAAGTACCATATGTACAAACCACTGCAGTGACTTAAGAAGATTCCTATTGAAGATTCAGTTGGGTTTTTTGAACTGAGAAAATATTTGCGGGTTTTGTTCTGAAACTTACTAAATTGCCTTCATTATATTTCTGCAGCTAACACAGATGTCTTTTGATATTGTGCTATTCATCTTTTATTAATTATCTACTTAGACATATGAACAGACTATTTGAAAACTATAAGCATTAGCAATCTGAACCCTTCTGTATTGGATATACTCAAAACCTTCCTCTTAACTAAAATGTCCCTCATTAAAAGAAAATATTTAGGTATTGAGACAATATCCGCTGTATTCATAAAGAGCCTAGAGTTGAACTTAATAGCTAACTTATTTTTCTAATGGAAATCTATGTGTGTGTTGCTTGCATATATTGATGTTGCAAACTTGTCTTTCATGGAGAAATGAATTGACTGCTCTAACTAGCAGCAACATTTATATCATCTATATAACATTTTGTATCTATAGCAAAATAGATCTTAATTTTTTTTTCACCTTAGATGGGTTCTTAGACATTTAATTAGGTATGCTACATCAATAAGTCATCTCTATAACTTGCAGATTTTATACAGTACTTTGGGAGACATATAGTGCAATTTAACAGGCTCAATAAACATTTAAATTCATGGTGCTTTCACTCCACTGGAATTGCTGAAGTTCATTAATAAAACTTCTGAAACACCCATGTATTTACTGGGGGGGGGCGGGAAGAGTGAAAACCATCTCTATTATGGCTCCAGCCCAGGAAAAAAAAATCACCTACTGGAAAATTGTGTCCATAGAATAAAAATGAGAAATCAAAACAATGCTATTGAACAATAGTGTCACTCTGTACTGGGTTTGTCTGGGATAGGGTTAAATTTCTTCATAGTAGCCCATATGGTGCCATGTTTCAGATTTGTGACAAACCAGTGTTGATAATGTAGGGCTGTTCTAGCTATTGCTGAGCAGTGCTTGCACAGTACCAAGGCTTTTTCTGTTTCTCACTCCGTACCATCAGTGATCAGGTTGTGGGTGAATAAGGAGTTGGGAGGGAACACAGCTGGGACAGCTGTCCCCAGCTGACCCAAGGGATATCCCATATTACATGACATTGTGCTCAGCAATAGAAGCTGGGGGAAGAAGGAGGAAGGGAAAGTGGAATTTCAAAGTTATGCCTTCTGTTTTCCCATGTCATCACTACTCATGATGGAACCCTGCTTTCTTGGAGGTGGCTGAACATCTGCCTGCCAATGGCAAACAGCGAATGAGCTCCCTGTGCATGTGGCTTTTACTTTACCTATTAAACTGTCTTCATCTCAACCCAACTTTCACCCTTCCACTTGTCTCCCAGGTCCAACTGGAGAAGAGTGAGTGTGCAGCTGGGTGGGACTGAACTGCCTCAACACACACACCCTCTTGGGAAATATCGTAATATACACTCAGTGCAGAAAATATTCTGTCAACCATTGTTTTTCAGATTGTCATATCTGATTCTTTAACCACTGGCCCCTGCTCCCCAAACACAAATTACTTTCTTTTTCTGAAATCTCTTCTTCAAAGATAATCCTTAAAATACATTTTGATAGGGAGGAAGAGGTCGAAGCTGGTGAGCCAGGCTTCTACCTTTAAATCACATCAGCCTGCATAAGAAAGTAAGATGTGTATGAGAGAAAATTGGGGGCACATATTATGTTTGCAAATAAGAGAGATTTATGTTGGTATGTTGATTCGGATATTTTTAAACACAGCAAGCATTTTTAGTTAATGAATTGAAGACTACTTCTAATTCTTTGTTCATGGTTGCTCATCTAAACCATTGTTTAACACCACTGATTCTTGTTACAAAACATCAGTGTCAGTTATGAGCTTTACCAAAAAATTGGGGAACAAAACCCCCTAAATTCCTTTTTTTTTTTGTAACCTCAAGGTTTCCGAGCACTTTTAAAGTATTTTTTTTCAATCATCACAACTTACAGTAAAAAAAGCAAACCCAGAAATTTCAAAAGTTGGGTTTCAAAGGAAAGAAAACCCAAATATTTTATATAACTGAAAGAAAATTAATAAGAATGACAAAACAGAGTTAGACCAAAGGTCCACCTAGCCTGTTATCTTTTCTCTGACACTGGCTATTAAGGACTTCATAAATTATAAGACCAGGGTAACTGCACAGTGATTATTCTCCAGAAACCTGTAGCTCAGGTGATACTTTTGCATTTCATAGTCCTGATAGATTTATTCCATTAATTTGGCCATTTACATATTCAACCTATTGTAAGATTTTAGCCTCCAAAGCATCCCATGGGAAAGAGTTTGACACCTTACTTGAATATCATGTAACAAATTCTCTCTTTCTTACTGTTTGGAATTGTCATTCCCAAAGCTGTCTTGCAAATTCATGATAATTGGCAATGTAGCACTTGTGCAGCACTTCGGGGCAACTGCAAAAAAGACTGGTGAATAACGTGAAATAGTGCTGCAATTTGCAGTGGCAGGTGATACCAGATAAGATTATTAGATGGCAGAGTTGCTCAACAAATGGGGAAGACAAGAGAGCCCTAGTGCCACTTTGTGTGAGAACCTCCACCAACAGTTGAAGTTACTAACGAAAAGCTCCTGGACCCCCAGAAAGACCAGATGAAGTAGAGGTGAAGGGGTGCAGAGGGCACAGGGTGAGAAAACTGACAAGGAGAGAGAGCAAAAGCACTTCAGATACCTCACATATCACTGAACTTATTGCAATCCAGCAGTTTGGTAATGTCCAAGTGTCTGTTGGTCTGTTGACACTTCTTGTTATGAAGATAACATGTGTGCATGATGCAATCGAAGTTCATTATCACTTAGAAGGATAGACCTGCAGAAGTGAAAGACTGAAGCAATTAAACCTTTTGAGTAAGGGTTCAGAAGAAACAAGACAGGGGGAGCTGGACAAGGAGTAAAGTTAAGGCTTTTGAGCGTAGACAAAAAGAAGAAGAAAAAGAAAAAAATATGAGAACAATGATAGAATAAGTTGTATCCATTTGTGATAACATCTGAGATATTTTGTCCCATATGTCCATCCAGAAAGGGGTAGAAATCTGAGGGTCTCTTTGGTCCCTTATTTGATAAATCTACCTTTTCAGTCCCATTTTTAAGCAGCCTGTGTATGTACTAGTAACCCATGTAACCCTAGTTATGCAAGAGTACATAATATGAATTTGTTGTTTGATGTACCAATAAGGATCTGGAAACATGAAGTGGAAGCTCTGATGTGTTTCACAACTGAACAGCATTTGGTTAATTAGAATACTCCTTTACAACCAAATGCATACTAAAGTGTTCAGGAGACGCTACTCCTTGCCAACAGTTTTCACATCTGTTGGCCCTTGATGAACTACAACTGCATCCTTGGTGTACTACTACATCAAACAATGTGGTTTCCTGACTTCACGGTTACAACTTTCCTCTTGGTGTGACTCCTGTTTCAAACTAGGCAACTAGAGAATGCTTCTTATGAACTGGTTGAAGCTGGCTCCCTGCCCTTCCCTCAAATTCTCCTATTTGGTCATGAAAAGGGGCACCAGTCTCTTCCTTTTGTCATGTATTCTGCTGCCATCATGTGGCTATTTCTTTTCATTGACATCAAGATTCATCATAAAATAACGGGTTTGCACCTCCTGTAAATTGTAGGTTCCACACTCTGTCTTCTTTTTTATCTATAAAACTTGCTTCTAGGAAATACACTCCTTAATTTTCTATATTTTTCAGATTTATTGATAAATGAGGCATCTGGTCAACACTTGCATAATAAGTACTTCAGAGGTTTTCTGCTGGAAAAGTTTTTGAGTGAAAACACACATAATTTTCTACAGTGAAGAGTAACAGTGAGTGCATATATTATTCTACAGCTGAGTAAGCAACTTTGTTCACAGGATACTTTCCAGTGAGCTGACACAAAGGGAATTGTTCATAATGGCACCTTGGGTTGCCTCAGACAAATTCTATTTTTTTTCATATACAAAATTTGACTTTGATGTCCACTCACTGAAGAGACCCTCTTGAGATCTATATCTATATCTAATCTATATCTATATCTACATCATCTATATCTATTTTTTTTGGTCCTGAATCATGTATTTGGGGACAGGAAAGAATTTTTTTCTTTGAGCTTTTTTCCTCTGTTTTTTGTCTTGAAGGTCTTGTATGAAAGTGAAGATGGTTTAATGGTGAACATGGTAATGTCGCTAGGTTGAAAGTTGGACTTGATGATCTTAAAGGTCTTTTTCAACCTTAATGATTTAATGATTCCATGATTCTAAGGTGTGCTCAGGGTTGAAAACTCTTCCTGGCCTCTAGAGTAGATCATGTAACTTGTAATATCATCAGTCTTCCTGTGTTTCACAAAAATAATTTAGTAGTTTAGTGGATTTTGGTTAAACTTGGAAACCCCTTCTGGGAAAAGAATAGTCTCCTCATCTGACCAGGCTGAATTGCAAATATAAGAACTTCAGCCACTGCATTGGACAAGCTCTTCAGCTGTTGATCAAGTCTGCCTGATAATGCCTCTCAACATACACATATGTATGTGCAGTACATACATCCTTGTATTATTTAGAATGTACAGACACCATCCCACTGAGTTTGCTTTACCTGTAATGCCTTTTAAACTCATTGCTTTGTGTACTCTGAAAAACTCTATGGACGATGGTATGTGGCTGACTACTTTAAGGATAAAGGACTTCAATGTATTAGTTGTTTTTAAAGGGGTGGAGAATATGGGGGAATTTCCTATGCTTCTGTAGTTGCCAGATTTTTGCCTTAAGTATCAGATGCAATTTTGTGTTAACAAATTCTTCCATGGTGCTTATAATACATAACATGTCAGTTTTAAAGAGATAAACAATAATGGTTTAAGCAAATTTTAAGATATATAGGGCTGTCAAGAACAGAACTAATAGAACTGCAAGTTTCTGCCTAACACACTTGGGCATGCTGTAGTGCCTAAGTTTTAATTTATCAGTATGCATAAATGCTGAAAAGTCTGCTGTTCTTTTTGCCTAGAAGCATTGCCATCTTTCTGAATTTGAGCACTGCAGCACCTACCTTATGCCTAATACATCTGGGAATTACAAATTGCCTGACACTCCCCAAGAGCATTGAATGCAGTACAGATCTAGAGGAGGAAGGATACTTTTCATAATATGGTAAGCAGAACTCTATAATCCTTACACACTTGCATGTGTAAGGATTAAGATATAATGGCCTGTTACTTTACTCCATTTGAGATCTCTGCAGTGACAAGCATAGTGAGTGTTGCAGGTTAAAGCGAGATGCCTATTTCTGCTTTTGCAATGCAGTTCTTTTCCTCCTGTTTGCCTATAACTGTATCACATTCCTTAGGGGCAGAAATTTTCAACATTTTGTGTTAGTTTAGGTGGGAACTTGTTTTAAAAGTTTAACGTCCCCCACTTGTCTGTGTATGTCTATGTGCATGAGCCACATGGAGAAAGAGGATTTGTCCTTTTATCATCAATCAAAAACTGTAGTGCAATATCTGAACTAAATTTTGATAAACTGGTATCTTCATAGCATCAGCTTGGAATCTAAAGCTGAGTGTGAGGGACAAAAATTAAGCTGATGGAATATTAAAACTGTATGCACATAGAGCAAGATTTTTCTCATTACACTTGAGAGTGAGAATATGGCGCTCCCTGACACGTGAGAATTTTGTAGTTTTTTTCTGCTCACTTTAAAGTGATTGCAAGCATTGGCTGCTCTGGGAAACATTACAACTTCTAAGATTTTAGCTTCAGAGCAGAGAGTAAACAGAAGCAAGAAAGGGGGAAAAACACGCTCCCAGAATTTGAATTGTAGGCCTCCAAAAACATTCAGGTACCCTTATTAATGCATGTAAACAGTAGAGATTATCCCATCTTTTTAACACCATAATGTTGAACTCTCTCTGACACGATGGCCTACCTTTAGCAAGACAAGAGAGGTTTGTGTGACCAGCATAAGGTTTTAGAGTCTATTGAAGCATTGTGTTTACCTGTGTATTTTGCCTCGGCAGAGCCAAACTTCTGTGCTTCATCCAGAACAAGTATACACTAAACAAGCATGTTACAGGAAGCCAACATGTCAGACACGTGCTATAAAAGCTGTGGGCAGCATTACAAAGGGGTGGGGAATGAAGCTGTTAGTTTTTTGAACATCTGTTTGGGACAGAGATATCTTAAATCATTAATGGTTTTCATCCTGTTTTGTTTTGTTTCATTTGCAACTGCATAATTTGCAGTGATGAATCTCTTGATAGTTGGAATCTACCAGTCAAAGAAAATGAAATCTTAGCATCCCGGAGATCACTGAAATTTGATTAATCTGGAGGGATGAGTACCAATCATCTCGCTTGGCATGGTACATTACTGAAAAGAAAGCTAAAAAAAAGGTAATTTTGAATTGTGTAAATTATTTAGCTTTCTACTAGGAAACAAATTGAAGGAGCAATAAGAAAATGGGAATTTTCCAATCACAAACCCTGTAAATCACTGTGTCTTGATAGATCACACACAGATTCTGTAATTATCTCAACTGTGGTGTATTAATTTTCTAGCAAGATACCAACACAGGGAACATAGCATTATGTTTTTCTGTCTTGATCATAACTCTTTGGTCATATTTCTTTTTAGGACATTGTATACAACCACAAAACTTTTCTTTCTATTGATAAGCAACGTGAAGACAAAAATGTTCTCATTATTATAGCTGCACTTAAACAGGAAAGAATTTAAAAGCATTTTAAAACAAAAATGAGAATGGAAATTGAAGTATGAAAAAATAATTCTCACTACAGTGATAAAAATACTCAAAATCTGGATAGAAAAAGATGTTTGGCTAAGTTTAAAATCTTTGTATAATGAGCTGTGTACAGCATGGAGAAGGCAGTAAGCCTAATCCTCCGAAAGGGAAACTCATCTTTTCCTCATCAGCCAAGACACTAATTTACACAGTAGGAGACTGAGGGAATTTCTCCAAGGGAGAATGGTTTTGCAGAGGAGAACATCAGTTTTACCCAAATTATTTATTGCAGAGAGAAGTTCAAATATTAATTGAACTACTGCTTTACAGTAGTCCTTGCTGTCTTCATTCATAGATAAGGAAAATAAAGCAGAGGGATCCAGGTTGCCTCACTTTAACACATCAGAAAGGTTTGAAAAATCTCAGAATTAAGGCACAGCAGTCCAAGCTTCTACCAGATGATGTCTATATGTACCCAACTTCCCACTGCAGTCAATGCAGAACCAGGCTATGACTGGTGGAGCACAGAAAGCAATCCAGCTGGCCATCAGGTGTGCAACTTAATGTGAGATGCTCCCCATGTTCCTTTGAACTGCATGACTGGGGCAGAATATATTTGCCTAAAAGTTGTTTCCTGTTTTGTACTCTCTTGCAATGACCCCTCTACACTTTTGACAAACAAAGAGTGGAGGCATCAGGCTGTTCAGTACTGAGCTTAAATTGCTCAGTCCTCAGCACAAAACTGTCCTTCCCTGCTATATTCAGTTTGGGTTTAAAGTATTCTTTTTCCTCAACAAATGAATTTTTTTTTTCTACTGCTTTTGTACCAGAAAAAGAGGTATTATGAAAACACTGTGACCAAATATCCATAGGTCTTGGAACTATAAATGTGAACTTAAAAAAATTCCATAAAATTATAAGACCTACTGCTGTCAGTATAGGCAAGAAAGCCAGCCTTGCATGTCTGAGGCAGCACATTGTCTCTGCAAATACTTGTGAAACACAGTTCTTTGTGGAGTGTGCTGGAAACCCATGAGAAAAACCTGTCCTCATTGCACTCTTTGCAGAGTTCTCAAAGTTCACATTGTGGATGATGAGCCACCACTTATGAATTAGCATATTATATAAAACATGCTTGATTATAAGGGTATATTCCCACTCCTTCAACAGCACAATGAAAATAGAACAGGAAAAAAAGAACTGTATGACTGTTTTATTTACGTAAAGACATGTCATTAAAATTCTTTTGATTTTCCTGAAGGCAATTTTTTTACATTAGTAGAAATACAGATCTGGCCTAATTTCCTATCTGCAAATTAATGAGGATTGGAGATATTTAAATTACAGTCAGTGAACTCAGATATTTAGAAAAAAGGAATATCTTTGGTGAAACAGATGTGTGAGGAAAAATACTGCAATGAAGTTGGAAAAGAGAGGAACTTTTTGTGGATTGGTTGTATGCCAGTTTTCCTTATATAGTGTTATTTTTTTGGAGCAGCAAGTTAAAATAGGTATTGCAACAGAAACGTAAATGGATGTTTGTCAAAGCTGGGTAGAGATGGATTTTTCTTAAAAGTAAGAAATTATTTTATTTCTTCTCCTCTTTTTCTTTTATTGCTTTATGTTTTTTTTCAGTCAGGGTTGCATATCCACCCTCATCTGAACTCTCACAGGCTTCAAACCATTTACTTCAGCTCCCCAATAGCATACTGGAACTGATTATGCAGAGCTGCACAAAGGAAAGTGAGCTGGTTCCCAGATGCAGTGTGCTGTGCAGGGTAGGAGGTGGTGGCCAGTTGCTGAAATTGTGTATCAGCTGTATCGAGTGCAGCTTCGCACAAACAAAAGCCCCCTCTCTATGAGCATCAATGTCTACAATTTCTATGAGTCATAGAGGACACAGGCTGCACAAGCACATTGTCTTATACTCTGCTGCCCATATACTCCTTTTTTGGGACACATTCTTGAACCTACTGGAATCACAAGTGTTCTTTTTTCTTAATTTTTAAAAATTAAAATGGTTCCATTTTTTTCCCTTCTACTTTACTGTTGTTTCCTGAAATATTAGGGAAGGTACACTTGTGGAAACACTGGTAATTTAAAGCCTACAAGTATTTGAAGTTACAAATCTGTGATTTTTTATGTTACAAATTTTGAGTTTGATAAAGAAAGCTTAAACCTTTGACCAAAAAAAAAAAAGGTTGACTGTAATATTGATTTTGATTATTCCTTCCAGTTGCTAATTGTATTCATTTAATTTCTAAATCATATCTACTGTATGAGTATATATGTTTCCTTGATATTTTTGTCTCTAGTGTTTTAGAGCAGTACCTTGCTGACAGCCCATTTCACACAGTCCAGTGTTCTACCATTATATCCATCAGGCAAAATAATTGCTACGTTCTTGGAAACTGACTGCAAAGAAATGATTGATCAAGTGAAACTTGAGGACTGGGTTAGAAAGCAGAGGAGTGATGTAAGATGAAGAAAGTGGGTAAGCTGACTTTTATTGTGCATGCAAAAAATAAACATTTGAAATTTTTCAGACTCTAAGTTTCTACCCAAGGGTCTTGCCGATGGTTGACCCCATTGCCTGCAGTACCCTGTGCTGTCAGGCAGTTCCTCAAGGATCCACTTTGCCACAGTGGCAAAGCTGAATGAATTTAACTGGAAACCTAAAACTCTTGTGGGTAAAAAAGGGACAAGTTTCTGGCAAGACACAAAAGGTCCTTCTCAGATATGGGTTCCAGTCCATGTCTTCTAAAGATTTAGTGGAAGTCCTGCCATGGACAGTAAGGCATGTGTGGACACTTATTGGTTGCACACATTGAATCAGTGGCTTCTGCCAAAGTTGACAGACAGTACTCTGTTATAACCTCTGCGAAGATATGATGCTGCTTCAGTGCACAGGTCTGGAGTAGAGGTGCTCCTGAGGTCTACATTTCTCTTATACAATATATTGTTTGTCTCTGTACAGGTTTGGTTCACCGATCACTGAAAAAGTGTAGTACAGCATCTCAGTATTGGCAGGTGAGAAGGCGTTTTTATTGAAACCATGCAAGGAACCCGTCAGTGTTTCTCAGTCTTTAGAAGTAAACTCTCACTAATTAACTGTGGCCTTTGCTGCTGATGTCATGCAGCAGAAAGGTTATGAGTACATATTAAGATCAGCAGAAAGACTGGTTGGAAAGGATTTTTTGACCAATATATATTCGACTTGCCAATGTCGGCCTACCAACATCAAAAGAAAATGAACATAAACCCTTGTAAAGATCATTCCTTTCCAGACTTGGCCTTTGATCCAGGCTGGTTCTTTTAACTCTTTCCATATGTCAAACTGGTGCAACACACTTACCTGGCAACCTCTATTAGAGAATTAATTTGAAAACTACCCCAGTAATAATACTGTATAGTTACTGCATACTACAAATGTTAATATAAGGTAAAAAATAATTAAATAAATTAAATTTGTATGATTGAGCTTGATATCTTTGTCACTTACAGCTGTGGAAACTTAAATCCAGTTTTTTATTAAGACTTAATAATGTCAAACCAGTAAGACAGCAGGGAGAATAGGTAAAGGGAAAGTAATGCAAAAATGCTCTGTTGTATGCATGAAGAATTCACCATGAAGATCTTAAATTTTCTCTAGAGACAAGCTGAGCAAGCCAGCATGTTTTTACAGATAAAATATACTTTTATATCTTTCAGGAAAAACTCTTCCTCAAAACCCAGACATAATTATGAAATGAAACCATATGCTGCCAAATTCATTAAGATATGGGGGATGACCTTTTAAAGTCTGTTTAGATGACCTCTGGCAATAAAATAACCACTGTTGTAATCACAGTTCCCAGACATTGAACTAGTTATATTTATTTTTTTATTTAATTTTTAAAATAAACATTCAGAGGCATGTTATCCCTGATTCCCTAAAGCATTCAAAGTCGTGTCTATATCCATCTTTACCTGGGGAAGTTCAGTTATAGTTACTTATAATGCATCAGTTTATCCTGGTGATAAAGCATCATTAATTGTTTGAAAAAAGCAAAAACTGACTTTCAAGCATCATGGGAAATTACAATATACTGAACTGTAAACACTGATTATTGCCTCCGCTGGTAAGTGGAGGCAATAACATGCCCAGAGGATTCAAGAGGAATCAAGATATTGAGAAGAAAGAATAAGCTTAGTTCTGCAAACTGCTTCATTGTGCAGCAACTTTGAGACTGACTCAGTACAGCAAAAGCTATCCTAGAGAGCTATGCAGAATAAAGCCACTCAGGAGAGCAGCCACAAGATACATCTTCTCCTGCCTGTGCAGGTAGCTAATCACAGAGCTCAGAGGGGCTGCTACTGTCCTCATTCTCTCTAAGGCACCTGAACAAAGTATGTTTGGGAAGTGCCAATTTAGAAATTCATGACAAATAAAAATGTCAAATAAAATATGGATTTTCTCAACCTCCAGCTTTTCTCAGTCCTCCAGCTTTTCTGTCTCATAACAGACCCTTTTCATCTAACTGTAGACAGTAGAAAACAGGGACAGAGCTTATTATGAACTGTGACTGTTATCAACTGGACACTAACAGATTTTCGGCACATATTTCAAGATTCTGGTCTTATTTCAAACAATTTATTTCCTCCTGTATAGAATTGGATGGACAGTAAAACACACTTTAGAAAAGCTGAGAAACTGATGCTTTATTTTTAGATAGAAACCCTACTGTTGTTAAAGGTATTCACTATAATAGGTCAACTAGTACTTAATATTTGTAGTTGTTGAGTCACTTAGTGAGGCAAATGGTAGTTAGAGCTTGGATGATCATTCTTCACCAGCAGCTGGTCTCCCTTACCAGCTATTTCTTATTAAATTGTAGTTCCCCATATTTCACCAAAATGAGTTGCAGTTTATATTCTACATTTACCTCATGTCCTGTAGTCAGCTCATTGTGACACTGCACAAAAGGAGAGTGAGGGAAGCAGCTGTGATATCTGCGCTCTTCAGTACAGACAACATATTTGCAAGCAATTACTTTTCAGCATCTTTTCTGAGTTCATATCCTCTATGCTCATCAGAGATGACAAATTAATTAATATACTGGGTAGTATAATGTGATAAGAAACAGAGTACCTTCAAAACTAGGGCTCAGTTTTGGAGCTTTAAAAGTTATTTCTCTTTTTTTTTTTTTTTTTTAAGAAGTCCATCCCAAATAAGCTACCTTTTGTTTTTGCTTCTTTTCGTTTCTAAAAGATGGAGAGGACAGATGAGCACCCCGGGACAGAACACACCACCTGCCTAATCCCTAAAGCATCACAAGAGCAAGCATAAATCTATCTATCCAAAATTTAGTATTGCCTTTCACAACTAGTTCTGAATTTCGTAAGCTCTTCCTGAAAAGTTTTATGGTAGGTTTTCTCTTTCTTGCTACCTTCCTTGTCAACTTACCAGCTAGGTCTTGCCATGCTGGGAAAGAAAGGTGATATGGGAATGAAAGTCTCTGTGGCTACACAGAAGTATATGGAAAGTCATAGAAACAAAGAATATGATGAGTTGGAAGGAACCCACAAGGATCCCATATCATTCAGTTCACAGTTTACATCTCTGTGAGATACTGGTATAATACTCTTAACCTGAAGAAAGAAAAGAGTCCATTTGCCAAGGTAAAGTTTAAGGTAAAATAGTAGGTCTGAGACGTAGACAAGAAATACAAATATGGGAACGGCCTGATCAGCACTTTCCTAGGGTAGATGTCAGGTTCATATTTGGGTGATTGAACATCACATTGTATCTTGTTACTGTAATTTAGGCAACTTCAAAAATCTTGGTTTGTGACTGATTGACTTATAATCCTTACCATACCTGGGATGTTTGTCTTGTTCAGCTTGCCTTCTTGATGACTAATTAGAAACCCTACAACCCAAGAAAACTCATCCCTCAATATCTTATTTCACATTCTAAAAGACAAAATAACATGGAGATGTTTATGCATACATGTAATTTTTCTACAGTTTCAACATCCAAGATTTGACAACTACAACAGAAAATTATACCAGTATTCTAGCGTTTGGTCTTTGCTTTAAGGTCTTTATCATTTCCTCAGTGTCTTGCACTAGATCAGTCATGAAGGCAATTGGGGATGAAACCTCAAAGAAAGGTACAATAGAAATTCACCATCTTTGAACTTGTTTCTGTTACAATAAATGCCAAGGCTCTCTCTGACTTGGATGCTGTTTCTCAGTTAAGTTTTTAGCACATTTTCATTTGATCTTTTTATTGATGATTCTATTGTTTGCTTACCTAGAAAAATAGTTGCAGCAATCTGAACCATGATCCTCTCCTTTCTAGTAGTAATAAGTAAACCGTTTTATTTTATTTTATTTTATTTCATTTCATTTCCTGGTTCCCCCTTAGTAGGATTGTTGAAAAAATGGGATATTTAATCACTAAAAAAAATACAAAAAAAATTCTAAAAAGAAAACAAGCTACACAATTCTAGGGATGCTGACTGGGATGTAATGAAAACATCCTTTCTTTTATGTGTAACATTAGTAGGAGATATCAGAGTACCTAGGTCCTTTTCTCAGGGGAAGAATCGAGTCATAAACCTGAAGAGGTGTGATTTCATTTCCTTCTGAAGAAAAGTGGGGGGTCAAGAGTCTTTATTTTATTTACTTAGTGAGTGATACAGAAAATGTACTTTCTGAAGAAAATGACCAGGTCAGAAAAACACAGACCCATATAAACTGAATGAACTCCATTTTCAAAATGAAACTTCATTCAGCGTTTTCCTCCTACTTGGATAAAAATCTGAGTAAACCTTGCCAAAGGTTTTAAATGCAAGAAGCAATTAGGCATCTATTACTTATTTGCTTTATTATATATTTTGCAGAATAAAGAAGATATCTGCTTTACCTACTATAAATATGCGGACTTCAGATTGTTGCACTATTATCCAACATGAATGCACAGAACAAAATTAGATGAAGCTGTCAATGAAAGGAAACAAAACCACTGCAAACACCAGGTCCTTCAAAGAACAAAGATGAGCTGCTATTTATCCTCGAGTAGCACTGGAGAACTGTAGGGATCAGAAGCAGAACAACCTGTGTCTAAACAAGCTAGTGGTCTGCAGCCTCATCATCCCCGAAATTAGAATCAAAACCAATTTTAAAACCTTACAGATGATGAGGTAAGTGTAAGTGAGAGTGAGCAGGTTTTAAACTTGCTGACAGACACTGTGAGCAAGGAAAAGGCTGCAGCAGTTTACAACCAGATTCACAAAGGCAGGGAAGCAAGTAACTGGGTGGACAAAGCTTAGAGATACCAACCAGGAAATACTGGGTTTCAGGTTGAGTATGAAGCCCATTGATATTTTAATAATTTTGCTTCATGCACTCCAGACATAGATGGGCATAATAAACGACACTTTTGCTTTTCAGAAACTGATTTTGAGACTCTGAAATCAAATGTTATTTGGTTTATTGGATGTATTTGTCACTGACACGTGTTTTTGTTGCATTATGGTGCAGGAAACAGAACTGACTGCATGGAACTCCTTTCTGCTGTGATCAGGCAGTGTTACCTACAACAAGGATGTCGAGGTTACACCTATCTTGCTGTGCTCTTGAAATAAACAAAAGGCATAAAACCCCCATATATCTGCGACTGTGACACTTCCCTGTATAACCCTTCAGTGAAGGAGTGGCAGAATGCCAGACCTGGATTTTCTCAGATAGCAATACCCTTTTTTGGTACCAATTACAGATGTTCAGCACTTCATCAGACCTTTGACAAAAGTAAATTCTGCAGTTCAACAAAAGCCCAGGGGAACCTTGGTTCCTGAAGTGTGCTGTTTTAAACTTGCCAGTGTGTTGGTAATAATGTGTTATTATCATGAATATGTTCTAGACTCAGTCCTGTCGTATCAAAGATGAACTCTCAGTGTTTTTAATTGGACTGTTCAAGTGAATTTTGAACCACTAGAAGACCTTAAATTGTTAAATGCTTCTTCTGTTTCTTAATCTTTCACTTGCAAGCCAAAACTTTATGCTAGCTGTGTCCAAAATCAGAAATACTGAGCTAGTTCACAAATTGTGCTCAGTACTATAGCATTACAGTACATATATACTATGCTACTTTCATCTAGCAAAATGTGTAGTAGAACACTGCACATGTCATTCCTTTAACTGTTTATACACAGTGTCCTCTGAAGGAATTTGATATATTTGTTTCACTTAGCTCAGTCATGATTCAATTTCTCAAGTTATGAACAGCAGGCACAGATCTATATTTCTTTTCTTTATTTCATTACAAGCTGATAATTTTATTGTATTTCATTTTGAGATTCATCTCATGAACACACTATGTGTTTTGCATTTAGCTAGATCTTTCTTATTTTTAGATCTTGTGTGATTCACAGTAAGTAAAAAAAAAAAAAAGAACCAGCCACCCAGAAGCTTTTGTTCTTGCAACCATTTAAAACCAATTTGTGATCCTCTCCACTCAAACTTTTTCTTCAAAACTGATAATATTTTCTGCATGAAAAGTTGCTGAGTTGAGAACAATAATATATGCTAAAATCATACATGTATTTTTCTTTGTAATTGGTTTTATTATATCTGTACATTTTCCTAACACCTTCTTTGAAGATTGGATTGTATCATGAGAAGCTCTGTACAAGAGAACAAACAAAGGGCTCACTCATTCCCTCTGTGACTGCACGTACTGGAAAAGAGATCTCAGCTCTGGTAATCATGTGAAAAGCTCTCCATCTACGCTTTATTGGACAAAGGTAAAAGTCTTGGATTTTTCTCTCTAAGGATCTGGGAGGAAAAGGGGTGAGAAGTGGGGTTTTTTTGTTATCTATAACCTGCCAAGACCGTCACTTCTAACTCATGAAGACTTCTTGTTTACAACCAAGCACTTTAAAACACAGGTCTGGTGAGTGTTCTTTGGTAATTCCTGAACTGAAGCACAACCGCTAAGTATCCTGTCTGTAACATGCTAATGACAACCTGGGTCCTGGTTTGGGGATATCCCAAGACCCACATCTGCAGCAGGCAGAGCAGCCAAATACATGGTCCATGACAAAATTTACTTCCACAAAGACTACCACCAGTTTACCTCTGAACTTTGTCTCATTTTGATGCTCATTTCAATAACCAAAGATCAAAATCTTTTACTGTTACAATGGAGGAAAGATAAGATACAAATTTAGGAGATGTTGAGATTTTTTTTCTCCTTTTTCTCCAACTTGTAAAGTATTCAAACACTGTTTGAGACTGGAACAGAAAGTGAACTAGAAATGCAGCCACAAAATTCTCCTAGATTCTCATTCTCGTGCAGAAAAGTTACATTGCAGACAAACATCAGAGGAAAGTAATACTGATATGAAATGTTTGAAATACTAAAATACAAAGCACTTTAAACATTTTTTTTTATGTCCAGCTGTTCTTTTTGTAACACAGCTCGACATTACAATTTATTCATAAATGAAAAGTGTTTTAGCATGTAATATTCTTCAAATGCTTTGCAACGATAACATTTCTTTTAAGTTAATATATCAATGCAATCACTAGGAAAAGTATGCCTTGGATTTAAAGGGTTCTTAAGAGTAGCTAAGATTATTATTCAGAATCTATATATTCGTGCATACTTATACTGAGGTAAAGGTGATATAACAATGAAAAAAGTAAATAAATATACAGAAATACATTTTCTGAAATGCATTATCTTTACTTATAAATTTGTTTGATTTTTCAGTTGTTCCTTGCTACCCCCCAAATTTTTCACCACAGCTTTTAAGCAGTCAGCACACAGTACTGTATATATCTCTATGGGGTCACATGCACACAGAGGCCCATGAGGTTGGAACGCTCTGTTTTAACACCAGCGAGCTGATGTGGTTTTTCTTGAGTCTAGCATTTGGGAGGCTGCACTGCCAAACTTGAAAAGTTTACACAACGCTTTCAGACCAAGAATATGGCCTTCAGAGCTTTTCCAGCTGTTTCTTATCATGAAGGCAGACTGTGTTTTAATTTTCTGATACACAAGCACACAGACAAATGCTGAAGAAAAAAATTAAGAAGCAAACCATATGGACAAACAGAGGTCGGATGCGTAAATGCTTTCTCTGACTCTATTTTGTTCAGCAATATACAGGCACAACCTGTACCTTACAGAGGACCTGATAGATGGCTTCAAAGAATCACTGTATTTTGGCTTAGAAAACTCTTTCAGCTCACTTGTGGGAAGAGCCAATAAGTACATTCTCCGGAGTTTATGATTCTGATATTTTTTTACTTTTTTTTCCTCAAAAACATAATCTTTCATATATGTAAAAGGACTAAAATGAGATTTTGGTTGCAGAGATACTGACAATCATAGAAGTCTGGTTGTCCAGTGCTGTAAATAGATTATTTTATTGTAGAAAATACAAATTTTTATGGAAAAAAGAGAATACAGTGAACTATGTAATGCAAGTTGTCACCTGCTTTTCAGGCCTTTGTCTCTATCAACTGTTACCAGTGACATCACTCAGTGATAATATCTGTAAATATTTGAAGATGTACATAATGTAGTCAGTTGCTGCCAAAGAAGAAAGATGGTTTTCTTTGTCTTTCACTGGCTGTTTCCAGTGTCTGTTGAACTCAGGCTGTGTATCTTGGTTTCTTATATCTAACATGTTGTATATATTTGCTGTTAAGCTCATGATAATTTTCTCCTCCTGCACCGAGAAGCAGATGTTTTTAAAAATATTTGAACAGCAAACTGAATGTAGCCACATTGCTATATGGCATTCAACTGCGTAAGGTTACATAGTTATTGATATGCTGGAAACTGAGAGTATAGATTGTGTTTCATATAAAATGTGATTGACTTGATCTGTACTAAAGCAAGCACAAATAATATACTCTGATCTGCAACTGTGGCAGTTTTAATGTTTCTGTAAAATTCTTGTTGCTGCAGTATCAGGACATCTCTTGGAGTTTCCTATTAGATGTCAAGAGAATTTAAAATGAAAGAAAACCTTCAGTGTAAGAAACCTCTAGGACAGATTTGTGTTACAGACTTTTATACATGAATTGTACTTTATTTGACTTCTTAATGTTAGTGGAAGGCCTCAGTAGAAAGAATTTAAAAATAAAGACCATGTAAAGGGGAAAATACTAGACATAAATGAGCATATATTATAACGGAGAAAGAGAGGAAGGTCTCCTAGGGAAGGAAAATCAGTAGGTCTCAGATCCTCAATCCAATCTTCTATTGAAGGAGCTCTGTCCAGATCTCTTCCAGAGTCCCTGTGGTACTAGGATTTGTTTCTATACAAGCAGTATCAGTGTGCTTTGCTAGACATGCAGTGTTGGGCGAGGAATCTGTCATTTTGTGAGAACATGAACAGTGAACAGGAGGGATGGTGTGTTTTCTGAGAATAACCAGAGGAAAATCTTGATCTGATGTAGCCTTCGTAAAATGTAATGAATGTTTAGTTTTTTGGAGCAGACTGCTTACTTAATTGGGTCTTTTTTTGCCTTAAAAAGTAAAAATACTTAGCTTGAGGATTTTTTTCACGCTGTCTTTTTTTTTTCCTCCTTCTTCGTTATGGCAACACATAGTTACCAGTGTTTTACATTAGTCTTTACTCTGGATTAGGCCTTATAGGCAGAGTTAAAGCATAAATACAGAAATTGTACCCTCTCAAATACTACTTAAAATACAAGAATACAGTGTATGAAGATGGATAATCATATCTTGAGGGGGTTTATTACTTTCTGCTTTGTTTGATATTTCCCATTGATACAAAAGGCACAAAGTTTACACATCTGAAATGTGGCATAGACGTGTGAATTCTGACCATGAAGTGCCAGTATCAACTTTTAATAAGTCTTAGGCCTGCCCACATTGCATCTTCAAGTATATTGTCCCAGGCCAGTAATTACAGTCTTTTATACAAGACCTATTTTAGGGTGCTGTTTTTATATAATGTATATTTTTATCTTGACTTTGAAAGATCAAATCCTGTTTGTCATGTAAATTCTGCCTTGTGAATGTTTCAGTGACTTAAAGGAACATCACAACTCTGAAGAAACTGAAGCAGCAATATTTTTCCTGTGATTGCTATGTATATGCAGTTTTCTTCCATATTCTTCTGACTGAAAAAGGTGGTGGGGGAAGGAGAAAGAACATGTTAGGGCAAACTGACAATAAAGCCCATTCACAAATAAAACAACTTAAATAGATTGCATTTAGTTCTATTTCGAGTCAAAAGAAATAGAAAAAATTCAAATATTTATGCTTTATAGACTGATTGCTCAGTTCCAACACAGAAGTTAATTGAGGTCCTTATCCTTTCTCTTGTTCTCAGTCTTCCACCTGGGTAAACTTGAACACAAGCAGCTTGACCAAGGTATCCAGTGGTGAGTTACTGGTAAGGTTGTCCCTGCCCTAAGGATCCTTTCAGTTTTTAGGCATGTTGTTTTAGTCCTGTTAGGATCATCCAAGTCTGTGAGCAGCAATTGGTATTAAAAAAAAAAAAGTGATATTTAAAATAGTTGCTTAAAAACCAAGCATACTGAATATCCAATATCATGCTACAAAGAAATTTTACAAGACAGACTAATCCTCATCTTATGCCAGTTTTTACAGGCTGCAAATCTAAGTGAGGGTATTTTTTTTATACTGTGCTGTGTGTAATAGATATTTTTCATATATTCCAGTAACCCATTCTGTTTTCCTTCCACTCTGCATACAGAATCTGCTTGGAATGTGACAATTGTAGTAGCCCTGGTCTTCCTAAGTTCAGCAGCTGTCTTGAGACGTACACGCTCTGCTTATTTTTAAACATGCAAAGCAACTGGGAGGAGAGCAAAGGAAGATGAAGAATTCAAATTGATTACCAGAGTACGTTATAAATAATATATAAAACAATGGTATGTAAATGTACCATGGTATCATACAGTTATAATACATTGCAACAAACACTTTTTATTTAATTACAGACCACTGAAAATGAGTGTCCAAAGCTAGGCAGAATTTTAGACAAAGCCAAATAATGCTTCAATGTTTCATAGAGGAGGCTACTGCATCCTCACTTACTTCCTATTCTGAAGGTAAACTCAAGGCTAGTAAAAGGCAGAGTAAAAGAAACTCTTCCACTTGTGAACAAAGCAATGAGTTGAGTCTGGTCAAAAATCATACAATTTTCTCTACATTTCCAGGATTTACTATCTATCTCTCATGTTTAGGAAGACTGCTCACTTCCACAAGTAAATTACTTCCTATGACAGAAGCCTATGGGATTCTACGTATTTTCAGTCTGATGCTGATATCTTTGTAACAATTATCCAGCTACCACTCTACTGTTTAAAGTGATCTGCTGAAATGATAAAAAATTTCAAGATATCGGTGATTTAGCTATTAGATTTAAATGACGGAGGCTGAGCTATGCACACTACCCAAATTATATGGCCAGGTTTCTCAGAAAACATATGCTATATAAAAAGATTTCTCTGATATCATCTATGTAAAGTAAAAAATTTTGAAAGATAGATATAATAATGTAAGAATGAAAGTAAAATAATTTTTACCTCATCAAATATAACTCAAGCATGTGGTTCTTATTCCACACAAGCTTATTATTTTTCTTCCAGTTTAGGAATAGTGATGTGAAATACGGGTGATTCTATTCATACAGTCTTAGGTCCATCTATGAATTCATTTTTTGAGTTCCTATTTATGTTATTCTTTATTGCAAAACAGTCACAGTGGATTAAGTTTTTCAGAAGATGAAATCCATATGTTGGTAAATTAGGCTGTTACATTTCCTACTTCTTTGGCGTTAATTACTGGTCAATTCATATAGCAGAATTAAAACTAATATTGAAGTTGACAAACTGGTGCCCAAGGTACTATGAATCAGTAAATTTGAAATATAAAACTGCATTTTATATAACTGTGTTGTGCCAAGAAATTTTGTTGTTATTATTAGTATTATTATTATTATCACTGAATAATTTATTTTGATGGCTAATCATCCTTTTTTTTTCTCTCTCTATTTTCTTTTTTTTTTTTTTTTTTTTTTTTTTTTTTTTTTGTAGGACATGAAGATTCATGAATACCCAAACAGAAAACCTGTCTATCCCTGCTCTACCACACTTGAACCTGGTCAGAATATGAATCACCATTTAAAATATGCTAGCATGATACTACTGTAGCTTTTTAAGAGAAGATTTTCTTCCTGTGGTCCATTTTATCTTTGACAGTTATAAATTTTTTCAAGATGGAGTTGACTGTCCTCAGCTCCTGAGGTAGACCAGCTGCCATGCTGCAGTGCAGCATTGACCTTTGTGTTCTGTATGACTCCAACAGAATCATTTGAGTCATTTGACATTAAAATAATGTTCAGTGACTCTGTCATTTTCAAGTAATTTCCTGAATAATTTCAAATCTATTAATATGGAGGAAACTGCTGCTTGACAAAGGTTGGACTCTGTGAATCCAGGAGCACCAGCTAATTTTTAACTTCCCTTATTATCTGCAATGAAACCTGCTATGACAGACTCATTTTCAATACCAGATAGTGAGGAAGACAGAGGCAATGCACATAACTGACATCCTTGTCTGAAAAATTGCAGTGATCTTATCTTTTCCTTGTAGTCTGATGTTTTACATGGGAAAAGAAAGCTAAGCTAAAAATATAATGCTACTGCATCAGACTAGGAGACTTTGCTCCTAAACCTCATGGAAATTGAGGAAAAGAAATTTTGAGTTTTAATAGGAATTTCATCTTTACATTTGCAGCTTATTAATTGATCCTGTTGATTACAGTTACAAAAAGCCCAGTAACATTTTCTTTGTTTGTCAGGCTTATTGACTGGAATGAAAACAGAAGAGCTAACTAATCTATAATAGGCACAACCTACATCTTCTTATGGTTCTTTCAATGTTACCTCCATTTTTATTTTTATGATATTACCTAATCACAACATTATATAACAAAAATTAGCCAACATATAGCCTGACACTTTAAGGTGCTGAGCTCCCTTAAAAATTATTCCCAATGCATTACTTATTGCATTTTAGATAGCCAAGAATTCCATCTGTAAAACATATACCTGATTATTTTTTTCATGGCATTTTAGAGTATATGCACTAAAAGATGTCTGTGCCAAGCTACTTAAAGCTTGGTGAAAAGATCATCACTTTTCTGAAATGACTGACTATATATTGTGAGCCAGTAAGAACAGGATCATTAAAGAGTTTATTTTGAGCAGCCAGAACAAGGAATGATATTGCTGGATTGAAAGATATGACATATTGTTTTACCTCAATGAATATTGAAGATTGTCTCTTCAAGAAAAATAGAAGACTGCACATCTTCCCATGTCAAAAAATAGATAAGCCCAAGGGGAAAAAAGGAAAGGGAACCACGAGATAAAAATTGAACTGTTGAAATGTGGTGAGTGAAATGTGATTATTGTAGTCATTATACTGTTGTCAATTAGATTAACAAGTAGCTCTGGAAATGGGTGATGAAGTAATGGAAAACTTATTTTAACTGCAACCAATTGGCTTACAGCAAATTATCTAATGAGTGACTTGTTTTTAACTCAAAGGTGGTTTTCTCAAACTTTGATCTTCTGGATAAATACCTAAAGTAAGACAGATCATTATCTTCTTAGGAAAAATATCTCTGTAAGGGAGAAAACAAACAGCTCTTATTGATGCTTTTTTCAAATACTTCTAATGAAATAGCAAATGTGCATATCTTTCCTTTGAAATAGGTAGACTCTGAATGCTTTTTTCTAGCAATTCTCATCACTCACAGAGGAACTCATAGAAACGGACCAGGCTTTTTGGACAGGAGATCAGCTTTAGCACTTGGTGTAGGGAAAGGGAAAACAATAGAACAGAACAACTTAAGCGCCTCGAGAAAAGTCTGGTCAGCTTCCCCAGCTCAATGAACACAAGCCTGGAACCACGAAAAAGAATGTGACCATGTGCAAGGATGTAGCAAATTACTTTGTGGTCTTCAAAGCATGTCACATCTCTTTCTTTACTCTCTGTACCTGCTGGGTGCAGTTTGTTTCTGGTAGGAGTTAGGCATCCCATTTCCACTCAGTCTTAATAGCCTGGCCCATTATTTTTAATCTAATAAAAAAACTGGTTTTCATTTAACACTGTTAAACAAAATCTGGTACTTCTTCAGAATATGTAGTTAATGTTAGGTATGCAAGAAGTGGGAAAATGTGCCAGAGATATAGAAAAGCTACTAACGCATAATTTAACTCCTCATCTCTAGTCAGAGTTGAGAGAATCAAACTAGAGGCTTTACTTTATGCCATGACTTCATACATGATACTGCTTTTTGCTATATTTTTAATCTAGTCAAAACATGACAGATATGAAGGTCCAGTAGCTCAGTTCTTTATTTAAAATTAATTGATGTAAAAAAGCCTGAAATTTAAATGCATGTATCCATAGAGGATTTACATATGCACACCTAAGCTATTTTTCAAGTAATATAATTTGAACTGATACACTTATTCATAAAGGAAACTATACTTTGTAGTTTATGGCATTGAATGGCCAAATTTCTGTGTGCTTGTCTCACACAAAATAGTAAAGGAAAGCAGAAATTATAGCCATGAGTCAAAACTGTGCTAGCAGGTTTCAAACTGGAACATCTGCATATGTTCACTAAAAATATGGCTCTAATAATTGCGAGATCATTCTGTCCAGTATTTGTTACAGCGATGATGTACTAATGACACAGTACAACTTCATAAAACTCGGACTCTTTAATCCGTTTTTGTTGTTTCTTTGGAAGGTGGCCATACTTCAGATACATTGCACTGCTGATAAATGAGTGGAGAACGTAGAATGCATTTTCTGCTAGTAGCTTCACAGCAGGGTCGTCTAATTCTTATGTAGCTAAAAAAACCTTGCATGAATGTGTAGCCATTCTGGAGATAGAAAACCTGAAACACTTTCCTATACTTTGAATGAGTTTAATTCAGTCAGGTGATAAAGAATTTTCATTTAATTAATCATTGCATTTAATTAATCTTATCTTTGAGGATTCCACGTATTATGTAAAAATGCAATATCATAAAATGATATTTTACGACATGTGGAGATAGAAAAACAGAAGAATTTGGTTAGAATACAAACCCATTTCAGCTGTGAATTCTCACCTTTATTTTTGAAGAACCATAAGCTGAAGTTTGTTTTGAATTCATTTAATGAATTTCGTTTCCATTCCTTATTTCTTGTGGAAGAAATGTAAAATTCTAGAAGACCCTTCACTACTCAGAAAGTTGACCGCTGTAGAATAAAGATATTTTGGGGGCTTACCTTAGCAAAAAATTTTGGACAGTAGGAGCAGACTAGTTACAGTTTATATATACAGTATGGAGAGTTTGAGAAGGAATGTTCTTTCATGCTAGACTTTTCTACTTTCCTTAGACCAAATATTTAGAACACACAATATGTGTTTCCATTAGCCTTGCTGACTAGCTTATCAAATTACCTGTGTTGTCTGGGTTTGAGGAGTGTCTTTTTATCCTATATACTTCTGAACAACACCTAGTATGATGACGATCACCACTTAGCAGAACAGTTGTGGTAGTTTGGCCTAGGCCTTCCTTGGTGACCAGTTTGTAACCAAGGAAGGGTCCAGATTTACCCAGTATTCCCTACGATTTTTACGTAAGCCAGGCTATAAGAAGAAAGGAGGAGAGGCCTTCGCTCTCTTTCTTTCCTTCCGGCGGCTTGGAGGTGCAGGTTCCCTGCTGTTGAGTCTGCTGTGTTGGGGAGCGAGGTCTGGTTAGGCCTTGCCGACCTTGGGAGGTGGAGGTTGCCAGTGATCGTTCCAGAGTGACTCTCGGTTGTCCCAAGGAGAGTAGTGAGATATTTCTTTGCTAACTCTTTTAGTTTTTAGATATCAGGCTACTAATCGGGATATATATATATATATTTTATTTTGGTTTTGTTCCTTTTCCCTTCCGCCTTCCCTTTCCCTTGTGAAATTGTATATATTTCAATTGTATATAACTGTAACATAAGTGTAAATATATTTATGTATATTTATATATATCATTTTAGCTGTCTCTCGTTTCGGGTTTTCGTAGTTGTTTTTCTCCCTCTTCTCCCTGAGGTTTGGGGGGGGGGACTTCTCGTGAAAAGGTTTGGAGACTTGGCGGGGAGCCAGCTTCAAACCATATCAACAGTCTTATAAAAAGTAAAGACTAACAATATATATCATTCTGTAAAGAACAGCGATATTATGATCATCTGTAACAAAAAGATGGGAATTTTTATTAGACACAATGGATATCTACAGTCATGACTTGATTGTATGTACAAATAAAAGAAGTGGTAGTAATAGTGTTTGCTTTGAAAAGGCTGATGAAGGAGAGTTTTCTTTTTTCATTTTTGATTATTATGGAAAGAAAAACTTGCAATTACTTCTATCAAGTGCAAAAGTCCTTCAAAGGAGAACAGTAGTCACTCTTCAGGAATAAACTGACGGGAAAACAATGCCCTTTATCCTACATAAAATTACTTGTATGAAAATTACTTTCTAGTGCTGAATTCAGATGAGTTAATACTGGACATATACATTTCTTAAAAGAATATTAACATATTAATGAGAGGGCAATAAAACATATACCCTACCATCTGATACAATCCAATTCCAACTGAAAGGATTAGAAAGACTCTCACCTACTTAAAAAGGATTCATTCAAGCCATTAGGGAGGCAGGCTTTTGAAGTTCAAGCGGTTTCTTATTAGAATGAATTTTCAAACAATTCCAATATTTAAAACAAAAAAAAAGGTAGCAGTTAAGTAAACAGGAGAAAACCTGAAGCAAAACTGGTAATCTGAGGGCAATTTTTTAGTCAAGTTTTATTGCAGCAGATAACACAATTAATGATACACAGTTCATGGTATAATTATCTCATATTACTGATATGATTGAAACAGAACAACAACTATATACTTCTGTCACTTCTCTGTCCAAACACTGTCTCTAAAATGCTGTGGATTTCTAACATAAAACAGGACAGACTACTTTACTTTAGCCAGTCTGGCTGTAGGAACTCTGGAGCTGCCCAAAACAGTGCAGTTTATCCGTCTAGCCACTAATGATGACATATAATATATACAATTAGGGGAAGACAGGCTGCTTCCACTGCTAGGTGGTGCTTCTGGTCTGAATTGAAAAAATAATTCTGGATTGCATGAATTCCTTTTCAGAGGAGGAAAAAGGGGTTTATTTGATCTATTTCCTGAAACTGGTCATCAACTTAAAGCAGCACCAGAAACTGGCTTGAAGTGTCCAGAGCATTAAAGTCAGGATCTCTTAAAATATTTCTCTTAATACGAAATTTCCCTCTTAAGACAGAATTTCGGTTCTACAAGGTTATTACCCAGCAGCTAGATCATGAAAAAAACCAGTTTGTGCAAAAACTGTTTGCAAAGTCAGTGGTGAAATGACTGACTCCTTAAATTATTAAGTATAATAATGATCTATACAATAACTAGCCAGTCATTGAAGTGGGGTGTCAATAAAAGTATAATCAATCATAAAAATATTCATTGATTAAACTTTTTCAGAGAGTAAGAAGCTTTCAGCAACCTGCAAAAGTATTTTCCCAAACAAATTACAGTTCCTCTTTCTGCAAGGAGTGTGGGAGAGGAAAACTGCATCACACAGAGATAGGAAAAGTACTCAGTTGTCCTGGATTTAAACAGAGCTAAATTTTTCAAAATGTAGAAAATTGAGTTCTTGCTGATGGTCTTAATAGGAACTTGTCTAATAGCACTTCTTTGTAGGAACTCTGAATATATATAGTGTGGAATCAAATAAATTGGACAATTACTTTCTCTTAAAGGTCTTGTAGTGACTGAAAATTCAGATGCTTTCAGGTATTCCACCTTGGTTTTTGGTATAAAAACAATATCACAGAATATCCTGATTTGGAAGGGACCTGCTTGGATCATCAAAGTCCAAATCCCAGCCCTGCACAGGACCATCCCCAGCAGTCACATCATATGCCCAAGAGTATCATCCAAATGCTTCTTGAACTCTGTCAGGCTTGGTGCTGTGGCCACTGCCCTGGGGAGCCTGTTTCAGTGCCCAGCCACCCTCTGGGTAAAGAATCTTTTTTTCTAATATCCAACTTAAACCTCCCCTGACAGAACTTCAGGCCATTCCCTCGGGTTCCGTCACTGGTCACCAC
Source organism: Manacus vitellinus (assembly GCF_001715985.3). NCBI lineage: Eukaryota > Metazoa > Chordata > Aves > Passeriformes > Pipridae > Manacus > Manacus vitellinus. The sequence continues at coordinate 4,322,834 of NW_021940604.1, read as the reverse complement.
AGTAGGCAAACTCCACATTGCTTCAGACTGTTCCAAGAATGAAAAAGTGACATAACTTGGCATACTTACCAAATTTAACTTGACCTATAGCAGTTTTCCATAATCTAGGTAATATATGGAAAGGAAGGCGGCAAGGGGTGGGGAGAGTGCCACTACATTTCTTCAGAGGAAGAGTTAGGAATAAAACTGTATGTTACCATTTGATCAGTTCTTTTGTTCTCCCTTTCAAAATTCCATTTATGTGCTCAGCACTGTAAACTGATTATTCCCCAAATCAGGCTAATTGGCCAATTAGCTGAAAGTAAAGGTAAATTAGACATTGTAAATATTGCATAATTAGATTTACTGACAATTAATGAACTACTGCAGATACAGCACATCCACAAAGAAATATTAGGAAGAGGAATAAAAAAGACCGATCTCAAAGTATAAATTGTTAAACATTTTTATATTAAAAAGGATTTATTTTATTCCTCTGTCTTTTGATTGCTATCAACATTGCTATATTATTATCAATAGCAATCACTACAAAAGTAAATAAAAAATTATTCTTTTCTAAAACTTTGAGTATAGGCAGTCTTTCTGGTCAGCAAATCTCTACAACTGATAACTTCAAGTGTAGTAACTGCACTCTGTTGACACTATTAGATCTATCTAGTAGTTAAGAGTCATTGTGAAGGTTGAAGTGGAAAATAAGATTGCCCACAACAGGAATTTCAAGATCTGGCTGAGTAGCTTTGGACATTTGCTGCAAATAAACATTGAAATCTTCAAGGCATACTCATAGATTACAAAAAAGGTTTGGGATTTCATTCCTTCTTTTCATCCCTTTTCCATCTCCACCCTCATTCCTCTCAGCTTTCACAACCTCATAGAACTATAGAATATGCTGACTTGGAAGGGATCCACAAGGATCATTGAGTCCAACCCTTAGCTCTGCACAGGACCATCCCCAGCAGTCACATCATGTGCCCGAGAGAATCATCCAAACACTTCTTGAATTCTGTCAGGCTTAGTGCTGTGACCACTTCCCTGGGGAGCCTTTTCCAGTACCCAGCCACCCTCTAGGTGAAGAATCTTATTCTAATATCCAACCTAAACCTCCCCTGACACAACTTCAGGCCATTCCCTCAGGTCCTGTCACTGGTCACCACAGAGAAGAGATCAGTGCCTGCCCCTCCTCTTCCCCTCGTGAGGAAGTTGTAGACTGCAATGAGGTCTCCCCTCAGTCTCCTCCAGGCTGAACAAATCAAGTGACCTCAGCCACTCCTCACACGGCTTCCACTCAAAGCCTTTCACCATCTTCATTGCCCTCCTTTAGACTCTCTCTAATGGCTTAATATCTTTATTACGTTGTGGTGACCAAAACTGCACACAGAACTCAAGATGAGGCTGCACCAGTGCAGAGCAGAGCAGAACAATCCCCTCCCTTGACCAGCTGGTGATGCTTTGCCTGATGCCCCCCAGGACACGGTTGGCCCTCCTTGCTGCCAGGGCACTGCTGGTTCACATTCAATTTGCTGTTGACCAGGACCCCCAGGTCCTTTTTCTGGAGCACTGCTTTTCAGTACCTCTTTCCCCAGTCTGTACATCCATCCAGGATTGCCCTATCCCAGGTGAAGAATCCAATATTTTCCCTTTATAAAGTTCATCTAGTTAGTGATTGCTCATTTCTCTAATTTTTCGAGGTCTCTACAGGGCCTCCCTGCCTTTGAGGGAGTCAAAAGCTCATCTGAGTTTTGTATCATCTGCAAACTTGCTCAGTATCCCTTCCAGTCCTGCATCCAGGTCATTTATGAAGATGTTGAAGAGCACAGGGCCTAAGATGGAGCCCTGTGGAACCCCACTAGTAACATCGCCAGTCTGATGTTACCCCATTCACTATTACCCTCTGTGCTTGACCTGTGAGCCAATTGGTCAACCACCACATGATGTGTTTATCCAGCTGTGTGCTGGACATTTTGTCCAGAAGGATCCTGTGAGAGACAGTATCGAAAGCTTTACTTAAATCCAAAACGATTACATCAATTGGCTTTCCTTGATCAACTAGGTGGGTTACCTTGTCATAGGCAGAAATCAGTTTTGGTAAGCAGGACTTTCTTCTCATGAAGTTGTGCTGGCTGTGACCAATGACTTTGTTGTATTTCAGGTGTTTTTCAATAACTCTCAGAATAATCTTCTCCATAATTTTACCAGGCATTGAAGTGAGACTGACAGGCCAGTAGTTTCTGGGGTTGTCCATCTTGCCCTTCTTGAAAATTGAGACAACATTCACCAGCTTCCGGTCAGCTGAGACCTCTCCAGATTCCCAAGACCACTCAAAAATCATCAAGACATTTTGCTTTTAGCAAAAAAGGCACAAAATATCCTGGTTCTATCCCTACTGCTTTTGAAACATTGAATGTTTTCTAGATATAGAACTTGGATGACATCTTAGATGGGATTCAATTAACACAGGGATCTTCTTGTGATTTGAGATGCACTGGTATCATTTGAATTGGTTCATCAGTGGTGGATAGAAGCTACATAAGACAACTCATAGTGCCTAAAATGGTGCCCAATCCTTTCTTTAGGCGACTGAATCCAACCTCTTTTGTCATGTCAGCCATATGACCTTCTCATATTATACTCTTGTATGAGCTGGAATCCAGTTTGAAGCTAAGGTGTGACAAAAATTTGGCAGGAGTCTAAGTGAGTGTTAGATGTCCTTGCTCCCTTTCCAGTCAGTGGACTTGGCTTAGCTGCCAATCCCCCAGACCCTTGTGGCACAACAGGCACTCTGAGGTGTAAATCCTGGCCCTGGTCTGCTGCTCCAAAAGGTGTATATCTCACCTAGGTCCTGCTGCACTTATTTGTCAGTCCTGTGCAGATGCATAGGGTGCCACAGACATTTCAAATGATAGCAAGCAAGTCTATACATGGACAGAAGAGCTGGTCTCCAGCTGGCCTTTTGACACATAAATGAAGTCAGATAAATTAGGTTTTTTTAACTGAATCCCACTGTTAGAACCTGTATGAAATAACCATGTTCCTCCTAAAGTCAGTAGGGAAAACGAGGCCCTTCCAGAGAAGTGTTCATGCTGAAAATTTCACTTCAGAGCATCACCATTTTTTCTCAATTTGAAGAGGATCCAGTTCTGAAGTAGCCTACAGCTCCTGCTCTGGAGCTGACAGCCCAGGTGAGTGCCTTAGGTGGCATGTGGCTCTAGATGTCTCTGCATGATCAGCTGAATTGTGAAGTATCTCATGCCTAATGATGAGCAGGCAGCAGGAGACACACATGTAAGCAGTGATTGAGTCTGTGAGAAGGTTCAAAGCTCATGGGAATCTATAGGAAGAAAGTGTGGGTCCCACAGACAAGATGCTTCCCCGTCTCATCAGTGATCTCAGCAGTGAACAGGAAGGGTGTGATGAAGTAAAATCTTTTGATATTTTGCATCCTCCTCCATGAGGCTGCCCTGAGCTGTTTCCTAGTCAGCAATAGTCAACTTTTGTCTAGTCAACCTGTTCAGGACTTTGAGAAGACATTTTATTCATTCTAAATTTTGAGCAGTCAGAGTAATTCCAGTACTGGAAGGTAATTCCAGTAGGAACTAAAAACTTAGGTTGTAATGCTAAGTTAAAATGTTGACTTTAGCAGGTCAGCATTATCTATGGATTGCCATAGGTATTCAGTGTTTGGTCCATTTTATAAAGCTACTTAGTGGCATAAAATATTTGAGTGGATTTGGCTTAATTTTAATCCCACAAAACCACTTTAAAATTTTAAAATTCTACTATATGCTATTCAAAATTGAGCCTTCAACTTATGTGACAAGACATACCTGTATGTTTTTCACTACAGGATTTTTTTGTGGATAAATGCATCAAAGATTGTGAAGTTAACCATATTAAATGTTTTATAATTATCATAATTATTGACTGAATGCAAATTCATTTCCTTTAGAAACTCAGATTGTCAGAGTACACTTTCAATCTTATTATAGTTCTAATGGAAAAAAAAAAGAAAAAAAAAGACCAGAAAGGAACCCGAGTGTTCCATGAGTCTGATATTATTACTGCAGCAAAACTGCTTTTTGCTCATTTTAGTGTCATCCACCAGTTCAAGAGTTAATATATTTCCTGGTAATTTCAGAAATTCTCATTAACTGTCATGGTGCTGTTTCAAAATATGTTACAATGTTTCCATAGCTGTCTCATGATTATATTCTGTTAACAAAAAGCACTTGTATTAGGTATGTTGTGGAAGTCAGAAGTAAATTGTGAAACTAACATTATGTCAGTGTAAAGGCCCCTTTCACCAAAGGCAAACTCCTGCCTATATTTAGTATTATCTGGAGATATCTGCAAATGTCATATATGACCTTCTGTTTTCACTTGACCACTTCAAGCTACATACAAGGTAAATATTTAGCTAAATGCTTTTCCACTTTCATGAATCCAAACCATTTCCTGTCCAAAGCCCACCTTGAAGTCTCTGCAAATATTTCTCCATCTGGCTGTGCAAAGAACTTTACCTGACTGCAGTTTAATAACTTTTTTCTCACCTCTTTCAAAACATAAAGGTCATTAATGTGCCCTTTCTTCTTTTCCCTCTTGAGATAAAAAATATTCTGAGGACAAATTTAAACCAAAACCCAAAAGAATAATATGACTTGGATTTCTAATATTTAGCTAAGGCTATTAAACTCATTTTGTTTCACCCATCCCAGAATTTTAGATATAGACTGGATTCTACCCGGCAGATGGTAAACCCCGATGTTGTTCTCTAAAACCAAGAGGAGCTTTAGGACCACAGGAAAATTCAATATGGAAGGGATCTCAGGAGGTCTAGAGTCCAACATTCTCCTCAGAGGAAGGTCAGCTATGACAGCATCTCCCCTAGTAAGGACCTTCTGCTCTGAACCTCAGCTGACCAGTTCAACAAGGGTTCAGCCCTCTGAAGTTCCAAGTTACACAAATTTCTTCTGAAATGAGTTGATGGTGAAGAACATTCAGCCCCCACAGTTTTCAATAGGGAATTAGAGGTACTCTGTAGCTTACAGGCTCAACCCAGATAAAAGAATAAAGCTTAGCATCTGTAGAGGAGATTTTTCTTACAAGGGAATTATTATTTTTTTAATACACTCACCAATTAAAGAGCTCTCCCCTGGGCTACCAGGAGCACTGAAAATATTGTGAGCCTGTGTCCTTTCAGCAAATGAAGAAATACATAGGGACTTGCTCCAGAAAGCCAAATCAATTTGAAACTTAGTGACTCACGAGCCCTTGTTGAATTTAGTGCAAGAACAAATGGTTGTTTCAAGGAAATAAATGGCATGATTGAAAGTATGAGCTTTAAATAATTTAAAAAAAAAGTGCTCTCAGCACGGTTATCACTCTTTTTCATTCTTTAAAATCACAACAGTTTAGAGGATGGTAATGTCAAGATCTGAATTCTGCTGTGTCTTCATGAGTCCTGCATGAGAATCTAAACAACTCTTCATCTAGTCATCAGTTAGATCTACCCAATGCCTTCTTTTGATTTCAGTGGAACTAATGCTAGCAAAATATGGTTATACTGGCAAAGGCGTGTCCCTTTCAGAGCAGGTATCTCAACAGTGAGACACTGAACAGAATAGTCACCTTCATTTTATAACGTAAAAAGGACCTGGTTTTGTAACCTTTAACAAATTTTACTAGGAAATAAAGCAGTTGTAATAAATTCTACTTCTAGAATAAATATATAAAATCCCATTGAAAATTCCCTTCCTTAGAATAAAAAAAAAAGTGTTCCCTTATGCCTTCCAAAATGCAATAAAATATTCATTGATGTTGAAAGGGTGGAAGAGAAAATCTCATCACTTATGTTTGCTCTTTTTCCTTAACTCTTACTTCTCATACTCTTTTCTCAAAGATAAAGGACATTTATACTGATTCCTTTATTTAATTTCAGCTTTAAAAAATGAATTTACTTGCCATTTGTAAGAAATGTATTATTTGAATTTCTACTGTTTTCACTCTGTCCAGGCATTTATGATGTCTTTATACAGATTGCAGATGAAAGACCCCAGGATAGCTTTGTAAAAAAGGCAGTGGAGACTAGTTCACAGAATATTTTGTCCGCAAGGATCATTGAGTCCAAGTCTTACTTGAATGGTCTATGACTAAACTATGACTGTGGAAAGACGTGACACAATGTAATCATGACAACACGATGTACTAGAATTGCATGGATCTCTTCAAAAGCAAAACTAAACTAATTTTATCCACAGTGGACTAGGAAGAAAAGAATACATCTGCCTGAAAACTTAGTGCCCTCTCATCTGAAGACAAGCACAGTGGTCCATCATCTCTAATCTGATATCTAATGTGCTCAGTAATTCCTCATAAATCAATTTTTTGGCCTCAGATTTACTCTCTTTTCCTTTGAAACACAGTGCTTTTTGATGATTTCTATTATAACAAAGATCTGAGTCTCACAATTGGATTTATGCAGGTAGATTCTTTCCACCTAGATGTAGCCCAACTGGCTAAATTCATCAAAGTTGTAACCAAGAAGAGTATTAGTGTCTGGATTGGATTTGTATGGGCTTTAGTGAGATAGGACTTATCATTTCTTCTGGAAAACATTCTTTTCCCTAACTGGACTGACCGTAAATTTATGTACTTGTTTTAAAATTTAGCATTCTTACACTACTGCTTTAATTTTAATTTCATGTTAGATTTTAGTATACTGAAATGGTAGAGGGAAATATATGCATTAAGAAGGCTTAAATGGACTAATCTAGTACTTTCAACAACTATGCTCAGATATAATTCCTAAATAAAAAATTTCATTAACTTTTGCATATAGCAAACATATTCACAAAGTAAATATGATCTATTTATGTTTCTGTGGAATACTTGCAATTCTTCCAGTTTTGCTCTCTGCTCTTCACCACACAGCCATACAAAAATCTGAATTTACTCCCAGGAAAACTCTGGAATTTTTACATTACTTTTCTTTATAAATTTATCGAACAATTTATGAGAAAATGTGAAAGACAGTTATCTGGTTTGGATTTCTAGAAGAAATATTTTGGAGAGAGAGATTTGAATTTTAATCCAATTTTACAAGAACTCAGTGGAGAATCCTGTGACCAGGACTAGAAGGGCCCTGCTTCCAGCCAGGTGGAGGAGAGGAAGAAAAAGTTTTACTAAACTATGTGGATCAGACAGCCTGTCACGTTGGACGCACATGAGCCTAAGGCTCTAGTAGACAGCAGTGCACAGTGTACCCTAATGCCATCAAATCATATAGGGGAAGAACCCATTTGTATCTCTGGAGTGACAAGGGGAACCAACAGCTGACGGTATTGAAGGCTGAAATCAGTCTGGCTGGGAATAAGGGGCAAAAAAACCCCATATGACTGACCAAGAGGCTCTGTGCACCATCCATAGAGTCATAGAATCATAGAATATGCTGAGTTGGAAGGGACCCATGAGGATCATTGAGTCTGACTTCTGACCCCGCACAGGACACCCCATGAATCATACCAAGTGCCTGAGAGCATTGTCCAAATGCTTCTTCAGCTCTGTTAGGCTTGGTGCTGTGCCCACTTCCCTGGGGAGCATGTTCCACTGCCCAACCATCCCCTCCGTGAAAAACCTTTTCCTGATATCTAATCTAAACCCCTCCAACTGAGCTTTATGCTGTTTTCTTGACTTCTATCACTGGTCACCTCACAGAAGAGATCAGTTTCTGTCCCTCTGCTTCCCCTTGTGAGGATGTTGAACATGGCCATGAGGTCTCCCCTCAGTCTCCTCTTCTCCAGGCTGAACAGACCAAGTGACCTCAGCCACTCCTCCATACCTTTCACCATTCTTATTGCCCTCCTTTGGGTGCTTTCTAAGAGCTTAATGGTTTTTTTATATTTTGGTCCCCAAAACTGCACACAATATTCAAGGTGAGGCCACACCAGTGCAGAGCAGAGCTGGACAATCCCCTCCCTTAGCTGGCTGGTGATGCTTTACCTGATTCTCTCCAGGACACAATTGGCCCTCCTGGCTGCCAGGGCACTGCTGACTCATATTCAACTTGCCATTGACCAGGACCCCCAGGTCTCTTTCTGTTCTCCAACCTCTTTTTCCTTAGTCCATACAAATAATCAGAATTTCCATGTGTCAGGTGCAGAATTTGACGCTTGCCCTTGTTCGTATGGTTGGTGATTGCTCATCTCTCTAATTTGTTGAGGTATCTCTGCAGGGCCTTGTTGCCATAGGCTATCTCAGGAAAAGGTATTTCAAGAACCCAAAAGGGTACCAATGAGCTTTCAGTTTAGCTGCTTTGGAGATGGAGGAGATTAAGTAGCTGTCTACCTTGTCCAATCTCCCAGAGGAACCTTCTAATGTGGGATTGCTGAGGGTTGAAGAATAACAGGTAACAATCACTGCCACAATGGTGCACCAGCGGCAATATCGCACTAACCAAAACTCCCCAGTTCCTATCCCTCAGCTGATGTGTTGACTGGAGAGCCAAGGAGAGCTCAGCAGGACTCACTCACTCCTGATATTCCCATATGGCCAGTGAAAAATTCTAATGGAGAATGGAGACTAGCAGTAGATTATTGTGGCACCGCTGAGTGCTGCTGTGCTGTACATGCTACAACTTCCATATGAACTGGAGTCAAAGGCAGTGGTACCACAATTGATACTGCTACTGCATTTTTCTCAATCCCTTTGGTGATATAGTGCTGAATGAAGTTTGCTTTTACTTGGATGGCACAAAGTACACCTGGAGATGACTGCTCCAGGGATAGAAACACAGTCCTACTGTCTGCCGTGGACTGATCTAGACTGCACTGGATCAGGGTGAAGCGCCAGAACACTTGCAATACATTGATGATATCATTGTGTGGGGGAATTCAGAAGATGTTTTGAAAGGAGGAAGCAAATAGTCCAAATTCATATGAAACCTCTTTTGTACATAAAAAGAAAAAAAAGGCCAACAGAAGATATAATTTTCAGAAATAAAGTGGCAAGATGGACATCATCAAATGGACATGATCAACAAAATAAAGCTGTGTGTTCACCAACTAGTGAAAAGGAAACACAGGGTTTCTTAAGCAGTGCGGGTTTTTGGAGACTGCAAGTTCCAAATGACAGTCTGATTGCCAACCCTCTGTATCAAGTGACCCGGAAGAAGAATGATTTCACATGGGGCCCTGAGCAATGACAAGCCTTTACACAAATCAGACAGAAGATAGTTCAGTGCAGGTGATGCATGCTGAAGAGGCCCCAGTGTATAATAAATTAGCAAAAAGTGAGAAGCAATATGCCTTGTTTACTGATGGATCAAGGAAGAGGTGCAACATACGCTCATGGCTGAGGGATGGACTTGATGTAAATGTGAAACTTGCACTGCAATTAAGCAAACCAAGCAGTTAAAGCTTATAGGGTGTGGAGGAAAATGACTGAAATGTAAATGTAGGGTGGCCTGGCAGATTGACTCTATTACACCCCCACAAACCTGCCAAGGTAAGTGCTATGTGCTTACAATGGTGGAAGTAACCACTGGATGGCTGAAAACATATCCCGTGTCTCATGCCACGGCGCAGAACATTAATATGGGCCTTGAACAGCAACATGGCAACCTAGAAATAATTGAATTAGACGACAGGACTCATTTCCAAAACAACCTTATAGATACCTGGGCCAAAGAGCATGGCACTGAAGAGTAATATCACTTCCTCTGTCATGCACCAGCCTCTGAAAAGATTGAATTATACAAATGGACTGTTAAAGACTACACTGAGAGCAACAGGTGGTAGGACCTTCAAACATGTGGATACCAAGTTAGCAAAAGCCACCTGGTTAGTCAACACTGGAGGATCTGCCAGTCAGACTGGCCCTCCTCAATCAAAGCATTCATGTACTGTAGAAGGGAGTAAAGTTTCTGTAGTGCACATTAAAAATACACCAGGGAAAAAACTCTGGGCTATTCCTGCCTCAGGAAAAGGCAACCTCATCCATGGGATTGCTTTTGCTTAGGAACCTGGATGTACTTGGTGGGTAATACAAGAGGATGGTTAACTTCGATGTGTGCCTCAAAGGGATTTGATTTTGTGTAAGAGTAGCCAACAAATGAAAATGTATTATGTTAATTTTTATGTAACACTGTATATCATCACTTATATGGTGGCTGTATGCCCATCATTGCACTGGAGCCCTCATGGTGCCTTTCTCCACTTTGGATACGGGGATCTGAACCCTTTCAATAGCACTATCAAAAGTACAGTAAAAGTCACTCAGATTAATGAAAAATTAACTTTGATGAAACCACACAACCTCAGAGGTGGTGGAATCAGAACGGGCTTCAGCATGCAGCAATCCAACACCACACACCATTTTTCCTGCTCTATAAAGCTTTTAAGAACAATGGTGTCCAAAATGATGGATCAAAAACTCAATGGACATTTTATAGGGATGGCCCAGAGACTAAGGAAGTGATAACTGTGCATATGTATCAGAAGACAGGAAAGGCAATGGTGGTGAACTGGGATGTATTAGAAACTGTGGGACCTGGGCATGACTTAAATGGTGGAAAAAAGGTGGACGCTGTCCTGGTATTTACTGGAATAAAGTTATTTTATCCTCCTTGTAGCTGATAGAGTATGGTGTGTTTAGATTCAGTATGATAATAAGGTTAATAACGCAGTGATGTTTTGGATGTTCCTGAGCAGTGCATACCTTAAGTCAAGGATGTTTTTTAGTTTCCTATGCTCTGCCACTGAGGAGGTGCACAAAAAACCGGGAGGGATCATGGCCAGGATAGCTGATTCGGACTTTCCAAAGGGATATTCCATACCACAGAGTAACATGTTCAGCAGGTGAACTGTGGGTTATTGACTGGGAGGAGCCAATCACTGCTTAGTGACAGGCTAGACATAATCAGCAGATGGTGAGCAATTGTGTTGTGTATCACTTATTTCTCTTGGGTTTTATTCTTTTCTCTCTTCTTTTATTAATCATTATTACTATTTCAACTCATTTTATTTCAATTATTAAACTGTTCATGTCTCAACTCACGTGTTTTATCTTTTTACAGTTCTCCTACTCATACCAGTGGGGTGGGGTGTGGAGGGGAGTGAGCAAGTGGTTGTATGGTACTTAGTTGCCATCTGGGATTAAACCACCGCAGGAAGAAATCTTGTAAAAAAAAGTGCTTGTAAAAAAATGTACAAGGAGGGTGGAAAAAGAAATTGAAGCACTTCAAATAAAATTTAGAAAAAATATGTTGTTAAATTTAGTTAACATAGTGATAACAATAATATATTGCTACTAGTTTCATAGACTTGAGTAAGTGCTTTTCAAACATAGTATGGAAATAAAATAATTGGCACTTGGCTGAGTTTTGTTCTGAACACTGGTGCACAACCATAGTTCTTTTTGATGCTCTTGAATGTGAATTCTGCTTTCATTTGACTGTTGAGATTGTCCAGTCTATTCTGAATAAGGCTTATTTCCTGGTTACCTGGTATGCCTAAAATATATACTGGAAAAAATACGTATCATGAGAACTATTATATCATAATTACCTATATATGATGCTTTTCCCATTTGATAGGATCTTTGTAACTTTCAATGATATGTGAAGGAGAAATAATTTCTAATGTTATTTTACATTAAATAGATTAATATTAAGTACATAATGTTACAATGCTACAACTCATTCTTCTAATACCAAGTATTGCAGAGGGTAAAAGCTTACATTAATTCAGAAAACACTCAAAAGCTCCAAGAGAATTTACCCTACAAAGCACTGGTACTGATACAATCCAGCTATATCCCCATGGTACATTACATTCTGAGGTTGTGTTAACTACACTTATAATTCTCTATAAATGTTCATATGGCACTGCCACTTTTTGGTGATCTCTCTAACACTTTACCTGGTGCACGCTGATGACCTTTCTGCTCATGTTACTGGAATATCTCAGTAGTCTCAAGTTTTATCTATTTACAAATTTATCAAATTTACTTAACTTGTCAGAGACATCAGGAAGTATTTACAACCTTATATTAACTATGAAAAAATGTCTTAATATTCCAAGAAAAGCTTAGTTTTGTAGCTTTTGTGTTTCTATATATCTTCAAAGCTACATCTTTTTTTTTCTGTGAGCTCTCTGTAGATGTTTATAGCATTCCAAATAATGTGTCATCAGAGCATTAGTTGCATGAGAATATGTCTCTTGTGATCCATTGAAATACTTAAAGGAATGTTGTCTTAGGACCTAGATAGCTGGGAGCTATTTCTGTTTATTACTGGTTTAATTTATTGTATAAATAAACTGAATTTTTATATTTTTCTTCACTAGGAAAGAATTACAACTGAGATTCTTGTGTTTTAATAAAGATGCTTTGATTAAATCAGTGGTCCATCCTTCACACTGAATTCTGCTTTCCTTTCCTCAGTCTGCATAAACAAAAGGTGAACACTGGGGCAATATTCCTCAAGTGTTGGTCAAAAGCAGAAATGATACTAAACTTGATATCTGTCCCACTAAACGAGCACTAGCAACAAGGATAGAAACTCTGAATGTGTAACCCATCTCAAATGGTTATTCTTTGTGTGAAATCAGAAGCTCCTAAAAATATCCCATAACATCTTGTAGTTCAAGTATACACAGCTGGATATTATGATTTGAGGAAAAGATGTGTCACTAGAGTGGAAAATGCAAGAAGTGCAAACAGCATGATTAACAAAGAGTTTTAGCTCCGTCTTCCAATCAAGATAACCTTAAGAAGGAGTATCTCTGGAGAGCACTGAGGGATGAAGAAACTCTGCAAGCCTCAGACATGTTAACTAGGAAAAAACTTTATTGATCTTATCATTCCAAAGCATTTTTAACAGAAAGTGTCTTTCCACCTCTCCTAACATCAAGTTAGCTGCCAATGGTTTGACTTCAGTTCTCTTGCAATTGCTGACATTTGCACAACTTTCCCTAAATTCTTAGTCTGAAGAACAATCTTGAATTCTTGGATTGTTCTGTTCAGTTATGTTATTTCATTTACAAAAATGCTATCTCATTTGCAAGAATAATTCAAACAAAACTGTTTAATTTTACATTAATTTTACATTACAGAAGTGGACCTTCCTGCCTCCTAAAGCATTCACATCCTCCTGTGACATCACCTGAATGATCAGGAAACGATGACCCAAGACATCATTTCTACACGACTGAGGTCTGCTCATCCCAGTGGTTGTAGGAGCCTCTTTCAGATCTACTCAGTGTAAAAATTACACATAACAAGTTTGTTCTGAGGGCAAGGTTACTTGTACGGCTCAGAGCCAGCTCTTCACATCACTGTGATGTAACAACTATTCAGGGTATGCTTAAATTAAGAAATTTCCTATATTTGTTTCTATATCAAACTGTTAGCATCCTGTCAAATGCCCATAGAACAGCTGATCCCCATAGGCCAGTCAGATGAAGAGTGCTAGAACTCTGGTATTGAAGTGCTAGAACATTGATATTGAAGAGTGAAGAACAAGTGTAACTACATAACAAAAAACTGACTCACAAGAAAAGAATGGTTTTCAATTAGCATTCCAGCCACCCTTCATCCACTGTGCTCATACTGACAACACCATAAGAACTACTTGTCTGCTCTTGTCCAGCTGTTGGTAATTGCAAGACATCTGTAATCAAATCATGGACAACCAACTTATCGAGAAATTAAAGACTGTTTCCTCTCAAAAGGGTTCTGACTGAGAAATTATGGAATTTTCAAATCTAAATGAACACTTCCATAAATTTCTGGAGTGCTGTAGGAACGTAAGATGAACTGCAATGACTTAATGGCAATTGATATTAAACACGGGTACATAGGCTGAAGACTCTCACTAGCACAGCTGGGAACAGACAGTGAAATAAAATGTAGAAGCTAGCGATTTCTAACAGCATTTTCCCTATGAGAAATCCCTGTGATATAACTTAAACTGCTGTAGCCTGCACATTCCAAAGTGGAGAGGTTGCCAAAGACATTCCATTTCTTTTGCTTCATATATATCTCTGTAACATGCAAACCTACCCTTAAGCCTAAGATTTTGCAATGTACCAGTTTCAATTTATCAGAAGTTTGATGAGTAACATAGAAGGTAAGGAAACAGAACAAATAATTTATAATAATGATTATTAGTATTAGCAACTATTCTTAGGTTTTGAAACTTCACATATCACAGAACCACAGAGTTGTTAGGGTTGGAAGAGACCTCTGGAGATCATCTCGTCCAACCCTCCTGCCAAGGCAAAGTCACCTGGAATAGGTTACACAGGAACTCATCCAGGTGGGTTCTCTCCTCCACAGAGGAAGAATCCATGACCTCCCTGGGCAGCCTGTTCCAGTGCTCTGCACCCCTCAATATAAAGAAGATTTTCCTCATGTTGAGGTGAAATTTCTTATGTTTTAGTTTATGGCCATTACTACTCATCCTGTTGCTGGCCACGATCCTCTTGACACCTGCCTTTGAGATATTTATATGTATTGATGAGATACCCTCTCAGTCTTCTCTAAACTAAACAGATCCAGCTCCCACAGTCTCTCCTCATGAGAGAAAGGCTCCAGACCCCAAATCATCTTTGTGGCTCTCATCTGGACCCTCTCCAACAGCTCCTTGTATTTCTTGTACTGAGGAGCCCAGAACTGGACACAGTACTCCAAATGTGGCCTTACTAGGGTTGAGTAGAGGGGGAGGATCACATTCCTCAACCTGCTGGCCACACTATTCGTGATGTACCCCAGGGTACTATTGGCCCTCCTGGCTGCAAGGGCACACTGCCAGCTCATAGTCAATTTGTCATCCACCAAGACTCTCAGGTCCTTCTCAGCAGAACTGCTCTCTAGTAAGTCAACCCCCAACCTGTACTGATACTTGAGGTTATTCTTCCCCAGTTGCAGTACCCTACATTTACCCTCGTTGAACCTCATTAGGTTTCCACCCAATTCTCCAGCCTACCAAGGTCCCACTGAATGGGAGACAGTGTCAAAAGCCTTGCTGAAGTCGAGGTAGATAGCATCCACTGCTCAGCCCTCATTGATCCCTCCAGTCATGTCATCATAGAAGGCTATTACATCAGTCAAGCATGATTTCCCCTTCATAAATCCATGCTGACTACTCCTGATGACCCTTTCTTCTACATGTTTGGTGATGAGCTCCAGAATGACCTGTTCCATCACCTTTCTGGGGAGGGAGGTGAGGATGACTGGCCAGTAGTTTCCCGGATCCTCCTTCTTGCCCTGTCAAACTAGTCTTTGTTAAACTGAGTTTCTTTGTAAGTAATGATGACTGAAAACAACAGACGAGTTTCAAATTTTAAATCATATTAAATAAAAAGTGGAAAGTGCAGAGCTAGTATTTTATCAGAAGCGCTATAGTCAAAACTGAAGGAAGGACATGTGCATTGTGCAACTGGGATGTGTGAGTGCAGCATAAGAAAGCATATTAGCCATTTTCAGTCTAGTTAGTATGTGTATGAAATGCAACAGTGCCCTGAATCACAGGCTTCAGTGGAAGACAGTAAGAAGTATGCAGATGCTAGTTCTCCAAACCCATCCAGTTTGCACCACTGTTACCTGTGTGGTTAATGTGGCAGTGGTCTTCTTGTGCTGCAGTCAAGCCTACAGCTGCAGTGAAGGCATGCTCTTATGATAAGCCATATGCATTATTGCAATCAAACCTCACAATTTCACAGCAGACATATCTTAATACTGGCATTCAGCATGCTCAGTGAGACTGTTTCACATACCAAGGGGCTGGGTAGAAACTCCCTGCTTCAGATGTTGCACTGAACTTGATCCCTTCAGGCACCTATCTCTTTCTCTATGTCTACTTATAGTCAGCAATTCCTAATGGCAGGATATGGGCTCTTCTGACAAGAACAGACAGTCTCGTTACGTATTTTATTGGCACCATCTGCCTTTGTAGCTCTATCTGGGAAACATATGGGCAACTTCAGAACAAGTGAAAATAAAATATTATGTGCATCAGGCTGTGGAAACAGTCTGCCACTCTTACTTGGCAGATCCCTTCCACAACTAAATGTCACTCAGGATTGTAGCTGTCAAGTCAAATGGTGGTCCATGCAGTCCCAGGTGCCAGGCACTGAGCATGTCTGTGTATGTCAGAAAATGAGGTGTGCAGATGTGCTGTGCAGTCGCTCCATGGTCAGCTGGCAGAGCAGCTTCTCTGTCCTGAAAGGGCACTGCGAAACACAGGGCTGTCTTTGCTGTTGGAGAGAATAAGAGGTGGGGGAAAACTGTGCTCTAATAGTGCAACTCAGCTTCCTGCAAATTCCTCTGAACTGAAACAAAAATGTTATGCTCTGAAGCCTATCTGGTATTGAATTCTAAGGTAATATTTTGGCAATAGATAAATAATCAGCACAGTCCTGAACTCTGTTTCTGAAAATGTCTGTAAGAGGACATGAGCAGAAATGAAGGATGAAACTCTCAGCTTGGTTTGTGTGTTTCAGAAAGCTTGAAAGGCAAAAGTAGTGTCCAAGATTCATACATATATTTTGTTTACATATACATACATTTATTAAATTCATATAAGGGTACAAATAATTACAAAGACAGATGAAGAAAAGAGTCCTTCCCTCTGTTGGAAAAAGATGGTGGCTGGCGGGATTTGAAAAAGTTTTGTAGACTTTCCCTTTCTAGCTAAGATTTGGCAGAGGGTCCCCTTGGGGCGGTAATGGTGAAGCTGGGTAGCACTGACCTCTTTTCTTCCTTTCCTGGGACAAGACAATGCTTGGAATCCCTTTGCTCTGACTTAAGGGCACTGCATGAGGAATACTGTTAATTCTTTCTCTTGGTCTCAGGGATAGCAGCAGCATCTGAATTTCTTGCACTTCCTCATGAGCCTCTGGCACTTTAACATTTATTCAGAGTTTGGTTGACCTCTGCTGCCTTTGTGTATCTTTAAAGTTCATTTCTGTGCAACTGTCAATACATCTCTTTTGCAGCTTTGAAATAAGAAGCTTTAGGGTGACTAAAAGGATGTTTGTAACTGTTCAGTCAAGTGTGGTTGTGATTTTAAAGATCTTGCTGTTTTCAGTTGACTTTTTACCAATATTGCATCTATTTTCATCTACATCTTTGGAAAATACATTGCATTTTCTAACCACTTACCTTGTGGTTCATGAAGAAAGCTGTAAGGTAGAAATAGAGGTTGTTTTGGGGGGCAAAATT
Source organism: Manacus vitellinus (assembly GCF_001715985.3). Classification (NCBI taxonomy): domain Eukaryota; kingdom Metazoa; phylum Chordata; class Aves; order Passeriformes; family Pipridae; genus Manacus; species Manacus vitellinus. The sequence continues at coordinate 4,305,617 of NW_021940604.1, read as the reverse complement.
TATCTCAAAAAATATTTTCTGGAGCAATCTTTTTTTACCCTTCAATCCTTTATAATCTTACAATAGTCTTTCCCAGAGTGATTGAAGAGTATCATCACAAAGAAGAAAGTAAACCTTAAATTGTATAAATTAGTTTTAATATGCTGCTAAAACACGAGTAAGAAGAAGTGCAGATATAAATGCAACAGTAGTTGAGCACTGAGACTGAGGTTAAGCTGTAGAAGAGCTCCGAAGGAAATAAGGGAATAACATAGGTCAGTTTAATTCTCTACTGAAGAGACATGACCATTATCTAATTTGTCACATTATATGTGGCATTCTCCTCTGGACAGAGATGCAGGAGTTGTAGCACCAGCTCTGTTCCTGTTTGCCTATCATACTTCTGGTAAGTATGGTAAATCTAATGCAAACATTTTAGAGTGTCTTTTCCAGTTTAGAACCACAAAAAACCCACTGTGCTTGTGCTTTACCTTTTTCAGACCCACACAAGAAGTCAATCAGCAACCTCAGATGGGGTGCAGTAAGCTCAGCTGTTCTAACTCAAAATAAGACCCATTCTGTTCTCTAGAGGAGACACGTAGGCTATCACAGCATGATAAGAGATGAAAAAGGGCATATTTGTTTCATAAAATGACAATTTCATCCTCAGAAAGCCTTGTCTTTCAAAATTGTGTTTGCAATGGAAAGCTCCATTGTTCTCCATCTCCTTGGCTGCTTTTTACTGTCAGAGGAATCAAAGGACCAAGTGTAGCCCAGCTAATAATCCACAAAAATTTTTTGCCAATCAGGAAACATAGCTCAGTTGTCAGCAGCTGTGCTGTTCAGCAGCAGGGGATGTCTAGGATGTACCTCAGAGGCAACTGTAATAATCAAACCTGGAGGTGGTGTAGTCACAAGTCTCATTCCTAACCAAGGAGAGTCTCAATCTTCACTCTGAAATTAGAAAAAAAACTTACTATTCCTGATGGAATTGCCAGGTGGGTTGCTGCAAGCCCTGGGGACTGAGCAGATGTCTTAGAAGGTTCAGCTCACGAGCACCATGCCAGCCAACTCCTCCTTTCAGCAAGGTGCACGTCAGGGACATTTTCTATTGTACCAGACTGTGCAAACCACTTGTGCCTGGTCTATCTGCCAACCATATTCATCTTTTTCAGACCCGAGTACCTCTAATAACATTCTCATACAAATATTTGGTTAGGCTTATGGTTTTTCCACCTCATATGACTGTCCATATTATTGGATGCCTTCTGCTTGTTATCCAACTATATCTTTTTCTAGCACAGACAATCCGCTTTGATGTCTTCTCTGTCTCCCTGGTATTTAATCTGATATTTTTTCTTTTAATTTTTTGTTTATGTTCACACTTCCCCCCCACCCCCCTTTGTGATGTTTCTATCTCCTCTTTTCCTGTTTCTGTCTACATCCTCGCAATTCTCTTTTGTCTCTTTCCTGCTTCTTTTTATTTCTCTTATTTCTCCTACAGAGAAACAAACAGGTCACCCTCAGGGCCAGTCCTGTCTAACATCTTTATCAATGATCTGGACAAACGTAACCTCAGTCAGTGTCCAGAAGACACCAAGCTGTGCAGGAGTGTTGATCTCTTGGAGGGTAGAAAGGTTCTGCAGAGGAGGGTAAGAAGGTTTTGCCAAGGGATCTGAACAGGCTGGATTGATGGGTCAAGGCCAGTTGTATGAGGTTTAACAAGCTGAAGTGCTGGGTCATGTGCTTGGGTCTGAACAAGCCCTGCAGCACTACTGGCTGCAGAAGAAGTGTCTGGAAAGCTGCCTGGCAGAAAAGGAACTGGATGTGCTGGTCAACAGCCACTGAATATGAGCCAGCAGTGTGCCCAGGTGGCCAGGAAGGCCAATGGCATCCTGGCCTGTATCACAAATGTTGTGGTCAGCAGGACAAGGGCAGTGATTGTCCTTCTGTACTTGGCACTGGTGAGGCCACATGAGTCCTGTGTCCAGTTCTGGGCCCCTCACTGCAAGAAGGACATTGAGGGGCACGTCCAGAGAAGAGCAATGGAGCTGGTGAAGGGTCTGGAGCACAAGTCTTCAGGAGAGGCTGAGGGAGTTGAGGATGTTTAGGCTGGGGAAAATGAAGTTCATGAGAGACCTTATTGCTCTCTACAATACCTGAAAGGACATTGTAGCAAGGTGGGGGTCATCAGTCTTTTCTCCCACGCAAAAAGTGATAGAATAAGAGGAAATGGCCTCAAGATGCACATTGGGAGGTTTAGATTGGATATTAGGAGACTTCTTCACTGAATGAGTTGTCAACCACTGGAACAGGCTGCCCAGTGAAGTGGTTGAATCAATATCCCTACCGGTATTTAGAAAATGTGAAGATGTAGCGCTTAGGGACATGTCTTAGTGGTGGACTTGACAGTGTTTGGTTAATGGCTAGACTCAGTGAACTCAGAGGTCTTTTCCTGCCTAGACGATTCTATGATTAACAATTTCTTGCATCCTTCTTCTTGATCATATTGTTAGCACTACATCGTAGTGTTAGGTTAACCTATTTTTCAGTGACATTTCCAGGCAGAGAATTTAAATCAAACTAATTCATCTACTATGAATATAAATCTGTGATAGGAATTCTTGCATATGAAGTTCTGAAAAACCCCAGTCTTCAAATCCAACTTCTTTAGCTTAAGACAAATGCTGAATTTACAATAATCCCCTCCCACTCTTATATTGCACTTCATTAAACACCTTTCCTCTGCTTAAGGTCACCGCAAAAGTTTTGTCCCTGAATTTCACAGTGCTGAGTCTAGAACTATGTTTTGTCTACTTCTGAGAAAGTGTTTATTCTGTGAAAAATATTTTTTTTCAGGTTAATCGAAGAGGGATAATGTCTTGCATCATATGGTAGATGCACGATTTCTCATGCATAATCCCTGAAACAAACCAGAAACTTAAAGAGTTCATTAAGTTTGTTTAAATGTTACCCACTTTTGAAGGTCCTTTACCAAAAGCAATAGCTAGAATAATAATTTTCCAACAAATACATTTTTCTTTCTCTTGAAAGAAAACAAAACACTGACAATAGTCAGGTAGATGTCAAATTTTAATGCTGGTCCTTCAGTTTTCTGATGTCAATAATTTAAAGAGGACATTGAATTTCTGTAGTTTTAGTGGATCTCTAAAGGACTTAGCAAATAGATGGTGGTCAAAAAAGCTGCATAATACAGCCTAAGCTCATGTGAATGACAAATCTGGGTGTCTGTGCCCATTCAGAAACCCCCAGAGTCCTCTATGACAGGAGTGAGATTAGCTGTCATCTTTAAATCATTGAAGCCTGAGATCAAAAAAGGCTCCTAATCTTAACAATTCTTTTCCTGCATATCTTGGTGTAGTCATCAAGGTCAGAACCTGCAGCTACAGTGCTTGTTCCTAATATGATAGTGAAGGAAGTTGGAAATGGATGAGCAGTGCAAGCAAGGAAACGGAGAAAAAAATCTGGATCTTGCAGACAAGGGAACACAAATCTTCATATATTCCATGTACGTTTCATATTGAAAACAGAGTTTAAACATCAACAAAGTGCTGAGTAACAGATAAGTTCAGCTTTTTTTCTTCTATCAACATTTCTTAACACTTACTCTGCCCTACATTTTTCTACCCATTTAAGTTAGCCCAGGATTTTCTCTCATCCTATTCTCTTTTAGTATATTGTGTTTTATTATAAAAAACACAGCACAATAAAGGGCAGCTACAATTCAATTATTACCTTTATTACCAATGGCTGCTTGGCACCGTGAAGATTGCTTTCTGATAGCCCAGGTCCATGCGAATATCTTCTAGAGAGCTCTACCCCTCACTCTGAGCAAAGGCTGCCTGTGCCTGAGCCAGTTCCCAGGACAGCACTCATCAGCGGAGGAAGGAAGAGAACCAGTGTGCCATTACATTAGGCTGAAACAGCTCTTTAAGACTTGATATTTATTGGCAAACCATATTTCCCATTTTGAAGTCTTCCCCGCTGAAGGAGAAGGGCTGGGCCAGGCTTTACATGTCTAAGTGGTGGTTTTGAGGTAGAATTGTAATGATTGGGCTAATAAGCCACTCTGATCAAAGCTTAACTACTCCTTTGCATGTGCCTCTAGTTCACTTTTCTCATTCCCTCCATAGAGGCAAGCACTGAATTAGAAAGACTAAAAAAAGCACATTTCCTGCTGCAGGAACCAGTAAATGTATCTCTTTTGTTGAATGAATATAGCACTGAATGTTCTTTAGATTCCTGTGGTTGGAATTCATAGTAGTCCTTTAGTACAGTGGTTTCCAAAGTTTTTTGATCAAGGTAAATCTTTTGAGTACACATTCCCAATATATCTACATTTATTCATTTGTGAATTATGTGCATGTACACTGTACTATATATGATGCACATTCTAAATCATACACAAGAATAGAAATTTAAGAAAGTATGAGATAAAGATTAAATAAACACTATTTTTAATTTTTAGAATATTCTATCTTACTTATTAATGTCACAAAAAATATTTTCCTCGTGCACCCCAAAGGATTATCCTGCACACTCCCTAGGGGGTATGCAACCCCACACACACTTTGGAGACCACTGTTTTAATGGACGTACTAGAGTGCACTGAGCACCTTCTCAGTAGCAGTAGTAACAGTAGTAATCTGGCCACAGACCATACATTCGATTTTAACATCACATTCACATGAATTTTTCAGTCTTTCAGGTCTAATTCATCTTCTCTGAGTCTTCTGGAATAACTGTAGCTGGTTTAAGTTAAAAACATTGTTCTTATGGTATTAGGAAGTGATGAAGTAACATCACATTAACTTGAATTTTTCAGTCTTTCAAGTCTAATTCATCTTCTGCTTTGAGTCTTCTGGAATATCTGTGGCTGGTTTGAGTTAAAAACAGCATTATTATGGTATTAGGAAGTGATGAAGACTTGACAGTAGCTGTCTGCTCACTTCCTTTTGAAGTGAATCACAGAAATTAAATAAGATAGCGTTTGTCATTTATTTAATTGTTTGGAAATGACTGTTTATTAAAAAGTACTGGAAGAAGGCTGATGTATCTGCAGTATTGACTTCAGTACATGAATCAACATTATTATCTGAAACACTTTTCTATTTAGACTTGAGTATACAGTATGTTATTTAACTATGAGCCTAGCATAAGCATTACCATTAATTAAAACCTACCTTTTAAATTCTGAAAATATTTTAAAATTTTCTTTGGTCTTCCAAATTTAAATATTAATGTAAATCCTGTAAAGCATTGTGCTTTTCTGTTTGTTTTTATGGGGATCAAACATTTGAACCCCACAATTTTGCCAGGAGTGGAATACAGAAGGAGAGCAAATGCCTCCAGAACTGTTCTTCCCCAAAACAAGACTTTGAGGGTGACCTGGGCTGGACTGAACTGCTGCTGTAAAGAACAGACTTTAGCCCTCTGCTCTGCTGTCTCTGATGAGCGTGCCACTGTAGCACCAATCTTCTGCAAAAACTCCAATCTCAGAACTTCGACTTTTCACAAAAAACACCTTTACCGTTTATACCAAATAATTAAAATTGTAATTAATAAGTTTAGATAGTCTAGTCTTTTAAACTGATTTTTTTGTTTTCTATCCCTCAGAAAATCAAATGTAGAGTTCAGCTTCCTATTTTTCTCACTGTAATAACTTCGTCTCCATTTCCATCCCCCTTGCCAAGTTCTAGTGGTCTGGAAAATGCCACAGGCCGCCCTTAGGCATAATTAGGGAGTTGCTGAACCTCAACATGTAGGAAAACACATAGCAGAAAGTTCATTGAAAATCCCTCTCCCTGTTTGAACCAAGTAACACATAAACCATATAAACAACTTACATGTAATTGTTCTCATTATGCCACATTTCTGCCACTGGTGTTTTTAACTTCAATTTTTTAAAACTATTAAAAGAGTAACCATACATTATCTCTGCCTTGCAATAGCGACACTATCCCTCACTTAAAAGCTAGAAGCTCTTATCTTGCCAAATTAAGGAAACCTCCTAATGATTCCATTGGTGGGATAGAACTTACTCATTCTTCTCTTTATTTTTGTCAGTGAAAAGATATTCACATTTCTCTAGAGCCTCTTCAACAAAAAAGAGCCTGATCCTGCTCATGCTTAAGTAAAGAGTTCCCACAGAGTTAATTGGAAATGGAGAGTAGACCATGGTCAAAAGTACTGTAGTGTACAGACATCATAATGGCATCTAGCTGGCAAGAAGATTAGCAAGCACATCTGTTCTGAACCATTAAAATGATATAGAGAAATTACCTTTAAACCACCTGCAGGACAGTAATTCCACACAATCATTACAGAGTCATTAAAAGTTAATGTAGAAAAAACACCACTGTGGGAAATGCAATCTTCTTCTGTGTTTACTAGATACTCTAAAAATGTGAGGAGAGAACAGTTTGAAAACTATTGTGTCAGATGATTATGCCTTGTCTCCAAAACATATTGTCTCACATATTTCCTATGTCACAGGTTAGACTACTTTCCACATTTTCAAGACATACTGAGAATTTCCATGTTGGACATACCATGCACAGGGCAGTAGGATTTGGTACCCCAGTTGACGAGATATTCTTGAACAGTGGTATAGGCATCCGAATGTTAGATTTTGAAATCCTTATGTTCAAAGTAGAAAAATCAGGATGGCTATAAGCAATATGGACATAAGAAAGATGTAGTACAATTGGGGAGGGGACATAATTATTCATATTAGGATCAAAGAAAGAATAGAGAGAAAAAATAATGGAGTGCAAAAGAGGACTAATGTTTTAGATCAAAATAAGAGTTATATATTAAATGATGTAACAGAGAATATTGTGATTAAATACTGGAATATTTGCTTACAAACCTTTATTACATAGACAACATGAATGGGAAGGAACTATGAAGGGAGGGGAAAGAAGAATATTGCTTACAGATGTGTTCATCTGCTCTGAGGGACAGAAAGTTATGGATGACAGATCAAGCTGGAAGAGGTATATGGAAAGCACTACCTCTTGACTTTGTTAAGACTTTGACATTGTCACCCAATGACAGTTTTGTAAACAAACTATGGAAATACAAGTTTGGACAAAAACACTTGGAGTAGGAAAGCTCCATGTACATGGAGAAAACTGTATCTGATGAAGAATTACCACTATGGCCCCATTAATTGGAGAAATACATTGTGTAGGGTGTTCTCTTTAATGGCTGAAAGGAGGGAATAGAAAATCTTATTAATTTCAAATAGGATTAGAGGCAAAGGAGCTGCATGTACTTTGGAAGGAAAAAAAAGAATGAAAAATGAATTTGGTAGATTAGAGGAAACGTTTGAAATCAAGAGTATGTAATTTAAGAGGAACAAGCTCTGGATATTATAATGATTTGATTTAAAAAGCATATGACATTGTGATGTATAAGAGGGAGTAAATTTTAACTGTAAAAATATACAGCATGAAAAATGTGTGAAATAGTCTTTTAAATCTACCAAAATCCACTTGGATTATTTTTACCATACATCAAGAAAGATACATCGGATGTGTAATCTCCACAAAACAAAATCCAGAGCAAAAAGAGTGATCAGGAATATTGAAAATAAAATTGACACAGAAAAACAGAAAGAATGGAGAAAACCGAAGCATGACATACTATCTATGAAATACGATCTATGATATTTAGATGCTGATTGTGAAAAATTCAAATGCAATAAGTTGTTCCCCACATCTACTGAGGAGAGTAAGACAAAGTATACCTCAGTTTCAGCAAACTGTGGTGAGGTTGGCTATCAGGGAAACAATCAATTAGGATAGTTGACTACCAGCAGATGCTTCCCAGGGAAGCTGTGAAATTCCCATCAGTGGAAATTTTAAGGCATTGGTTAGTCAAACATCAGTCAGGGACAGTTGTTTACTGATGTAAAGAACTCCTCCTTCAGTCAGAATGGTGGCTGATGTCTCAGGACCCTTCCCCTACTGTTCTATGGTATAGCAACTCCCTGGACTGCCCGGAAGAAAGTAATTTGTGCAATTCATAATAACAAAACAAAACAAAAAAATCAGTGTAAAGGCCTTCTCAAGGCTACATAAAGCACCTTCCTGGTGCTGTTAATTTCAGCAGCCAAATCCTGCACTAACTTCAGAGGGACAACCTTCAGAAGGGTTGGAAATGGCCAAGGCTGGTCTGGAAAGCAGAGTACCAGATAATCAAAAAGAGTATTTAAAAATGTATAATTTAAAAAATGTCAGCAAAAGGTAAAGCTACAAATGCAATAAAATAATCAAAGGAAATAGATACTTCTGTAGCAAAAATCTGGTCTTATGTCATTTAAATACACAAGCAAAAAGCCAATCAAGTATTCTGTGAAGCCACTGAGGGATATACAGAAAGTGGGAAGTAAGTTAATGACGTTAGTATTGCTCTGAGCCTGAATAAATTCTCTGCTTTCGTCTTCATGAAATAAGCCAAAGGTCAGATTCTGAGGATTGGGATATTTTCCCAAGTGGGAGGGAAGGGAATGGAAGCGTTGAAAGACTTTATAAGTACATCAAAGCAGAGAGGCAATTAGAGCTGATAAAAGTTCACATAGAAGCAGATACAGATAAATTGCATCCCGGATTTTTTTTTAACTTAGCAAGACGTAGTAAGATATAGAGATTTCCAGCTCTTAAGATCTAAGTAAGCATAATATAAATATAGGATTCAAAAGAACAGAGATTCAAGAACCAAATCAGGGCGGCCATGACGTTGAAATTTATTTATATGATGATTTCTATATTTATTTATTGTCTCACTGAGATATAAGGGAAAGACTCTGTAATGAAACTCAGTGAGGTGGGTTATACATAGATGAAGGAATGACATAACAGTAAGCATTGATCTGAAATCATCACTGCGGTGTTTTCCCGAATAATTTGCACTTTGCACAGTCTCAGGTGTTGGTTACTCTTGAAGTTGTTTTCTCAGTATCTTATACTTCAATGAAACATATATGAGTTATTTGCTGTAGAAGTATGACAGAAGATAATCCACTGATATTCTATTATGCTGATTTCAGATATAGTTTGTTCATATCATTTTAGCTGTCTTGAGTGATGAGTTAACATTTGCTATCTTCTTCAGCCTATTCTAGCTTTGCTCAGTTGGCCCATCCTATGCAGGATATTACTACATTCTTTATAAAACAAAACCATGGAGAACAGCTAGGAAGAGAGAGTTAATAAGTCTATGATTTCCCAGATAACATCAGCTGGTGTACTGCCCAATGCATTCAGCAGGGGGGACTACATTGATATACAGAAAGAAACTGGGAAACATAGCATCTATTGGTGTCTTTATGTGAGCATGCACAGACACAGTGTTGTGCCCTTTTCTTTAAGTGGGGTAGGTGTGCTTTGTGTATAGCTCCCAAATGTATGTTCTGTTTTCAATATTATTCATAATCTTTTAGTATTTCTGCTCCTTCACCTATGATACCTTATAACCTGCTGCAAACAACTTTGCAGAAGAAAGTTGTAGTGGTTTTCTTCAGCTAACGAAAAGTCAAGATTCATCAGATGTTTAGATTCAGTTACAGTTTTGACCACAAAATGAGAACACAGAAATAATTATTAAAACATTTCTATTCGTAAATGATCTTCTGAATACTAAAAAAAAAATATAAAACAAAATACATTGGCAGTCGAAAGTCTGGCCTGTAATGTATAAGCACTTAGTTTAAATTTAACAACGGACAGCAAACTGAAAAAGTCTGCACAGGAGGTCCCTTTTCCACAAAACCATTACACCAAAAAGCAGTTTCCAGTGAAAACAACAAAGACAAAGATAAAAGCCAAGGAAACTTTAAATATCTCTGTTACAAATTGCTTCAAACAATACTTAACACTTGCAAGGATGGTTCCTGTTAGAACTGACTGAATTCAGTCATCTCTTGTGTTTACAGAAGCGATAGTAATTCCTAACTGAGGATAAAAATTACTTTTGAAATATTTTCAGGAGAAAAAATATAAAAAATATTTTAACTTGAAAAAACATTTTTAATAGCATTATACAGATATGATTTATGTGATTATGAAAAATGTGTGATAAAAATGAGCTTTAAAATACTGAAATGCTATGTAGCTCTCTTTGTGTGGTTTACTGGAAAAACATTCTCATTTAAAATGCAACATTTAAACAAACCAAAATAAAGATTTTATTCAGAATACCAGTCTGAAATGGTGTAAATCTGGCTTATAGATTTCAAAATATATTTTTGGTAGACTTTTAATCACTTCTAGTTGCAGATATTTGAATTTAGTTTATTAAAATGCAGTCCTGAACAGAAAACATAAGCAACAATAAGTACAGGTTTTACAAGGAAATTGAAATATCCAAAATGTAATGTTGGGGAATTTAATTTTTCATTCTAAATATCATGTAAAATTCATATATTATTCCATTAGGCTTTGATTAGATGACTGCACAATCCTTTCCACTCAGAAAGTTTATCAATGTCAGGATTTTTCTGTAGCAGTTTTAAGTCATCTTTAGACATGGAAAGTGATCCATGCTCCCTTAATATACATTGAGTATGTGAGCACTAAGTGAACTGTCCTTATGTGTTGGTGGCTAAATTCAGTATTTTAGTAAGTGGAAGGTGCCCAGCATTTCAAGTCATGCTGCACCCATTGACTCTGAGGAATGGGCATTTTATGGCTTATTTTCATCTTTTCTTCCTGCTAGAGGAGTGGAGCTGGGTCACAGGATGCATCTCCAGACACCAGGCACTGCTCAGCAACGTATTGACACCAGGCAGTGCTCAGTCCACTTGTAATTTTAGTTTAAGCAGTAAGGCAGCTGGATTTTTCAGGGGACATTGTTCATCTTTTAATATGCTTTAGATGTAAAAGGTTCGTACCAAGGAACTACAACAACAAATTGACAGCTGAGGATATTGGATTTAATTTCTGGTCTTGTGGGATATTAAATATGTTGCTTATATTCTCTACATCTTAGTTTCTCCTCCTCTGTCAGATGATTTTAATGATTCTAACTCTGCTTCCCAGGAGTGTTCTTGGTGAGCTTTAATTAATATCTTAAAAGTGTTCTGAGCTCCTTACCTATGCACTGTAATATCAATGTGAAATATGATTAGACTTGAGAAACAATGACTATCCCAGAGGTTAATAACAACAAGATTAATGGTGTATTGAATTTTATGTCATCTGTTAGCAGCTTATATGTCAGATAATACAGTTTTACACTGGTACCTGCTTAGAAGAAAAGTGGTTTTGACTGAAGATTTTTTCCTCTTTATTTTTATGTACTTATCTAAACCAGTTCTGATAAAAAGTGTCTGTTCCTTTCAGAGATCTCATTAGTCATCAGAGATTCACTTTTTAATAAGCAACATCACTGTGATGTTGACCAAAAAAAAGTTCAACTCCAACACAGGAAAAGTGAATTTCATACTCCTCACAAAACCTCATGTCACTTGAGGCCTTCTTAATACTTACTCAGGCGAGTCTGCTTAGTATAGTTTTCACTGCTTCCAGATTTAAAATGGAACTGATTGTGCAGCTTCCCTTGGATTTGCACTTTGAGACTAAGTTACATCCAGATTGGCCAAAAGTCATTGTCATCTAACAGCCATCTAGTGCAGTGCTGAGGGTGTTTTGATTGCCATGATCTTGGACTTCAGAATTCAGAAAATTACTTGTCACACTTGTGTTAAGTCCTCCTTCTTAATACTCTTTCAGAAGTGCTAGAGTTACAAACAGTCACAGAAAGAAAAGCAGTGTTGTCATGCTTTGAATTAATGCCTACCGTGGTAGACACACCACTGGATGGGTACTGAAAGTCTTCTGCCTCCACCATTGCTCTTTGACTGAAAAATCAAGGCTTTCAGCAACATTATATGGAATTGGCTGTCCAAAAACTGCTGGCAGTCAGTGCCAGTGCTCCCTGTACACAGTAGGACTCTCAACAGAGTACCTGCAAACCCTGAATGTGCTGTTCCTAATGTAGGCCATCCTGATTCAGCAGGATATCTCAAGGGATAGGACACTTTTTCGAACACTATCAGGATTTATTTTGTTTATTTTTTCTATATTCCAGAATATAGATGCCTGTACTATTCCCTTTCTTACAAAACTTATAGTCTGTACCTTAACTCAAAACCCATGAAATAAATACAAAGATTTTGCAAGAGTCTATGCTTCTCCCAGCCTCATTCAGTTTTGCTGTTTCTCTGGCATCATGAAGGGGGTTTTAGCCCATTTATAATGAAGCATTTTCAACAGAAGGACTCAAGAACATTCATTTTCCCTACCCATTGCCTAAATGCATAATCCCTCTGGTTATCACCATTTACTAGAAAGCTGAGCTTGAACCTGCTCTGTCAGTATCTGAGGACCTCTATGTGTTCACACTGCCAGGTTGTTGCCAACAGAGGAATTTTACCATTCATTGGGGATGCAGGACTAAAACTGGGATGTGGATGTGTAGGTGAGTTCAGACAACAGCTGCAGCTCAACACACCCAGATGTGGTAGGCAGTAGCACATCTGCCCTGTGGATATTTATGAGATGTGAGCATCAAATCTGTTGCAACATGAGGGGCTTCGGGACTATTCCAGCATCAGAACCTAAGACATGCAAGAAAATATAAAGATTTGATTACTTTCCTTGTCTTAAGGTTTCTTCAGGTTTGGGTAAGAGTGGAAATGGCTCTTTAATGTCTCTCCTTTGTTTGGTTTTTTTTAATGACTGCCACCTTATATAGGGGGATACCTGCGTTACTGTGGTCTTCACCACGGGCTACAGGGGAGATCTCTACAAGTCCGAGTCCTTACCCTGCTTCTGTGGGGTCCCTCCGACAGGAGACAGTCCTTGATGAACCTCTCCAGCGTGAGTCCATCCACCTCTTGGGCAACAGTTCTTTTCAGCCTGTCACCCCGTGGATGACTGCCCCAAGGGGGTGCAGTCCTTCATGGGTTGAGCTGTACTGATGTGGGTCTCCCAAGGGGGAGCCACAAAGTTCTACCTGGAAAACAACTACTCCGGTGTGGGCTTCCCTCTTCACGGACCACAGGTCTCCAGCAGTACTTCACTCGATTTTGGGCCTCCCACAGAGGTCACATGTATTTTCCTGCACTCCAATGGTTCTTTATGGGCTGCAGGGTCTCCAGCTCTAAGTCTTTGCCCTGCTTTTGGGGGTGGGGGGGGAAGGACCCCCCCTTCCCCCTCCGGCTGCACTGATCTTGATGACTGCTTGTTCTCCCGGACTGGAATTTCTTCTGCGCAACAACCTTCTCCTCCTCTGCTTCTTAAATATGTTATCATAGAAGAGCCTCTCATTGGCTCAGCCTTGGCCAGCAATGGGAAATCCCTCCTGGAACTGGCTGCCATTGGCTTCTCATAGGACAGTGAAAGCTTCTAGCAGCTTCCAACAGAAGTCACCCTGTAACCCCCCTCTGCTCCAAAACCTGGCCACGGGTTAAACCCATTACACTCATTTTCCCTGTTACAATGAAAAACATAAGACATTATTTATTTTAGCTTGCTTTCAGCAAAAGCATTAATTTCACATCAGACTTTCAGTGCCTATTGATAATTTAATTGTTTGTTTTTAATTAATATTATGTCATTCAGCATATGACACTCTGGCAGAAAAAAATCCAGCTGGCAATTTATGTACTACAAAAAAATGGCACACAACAGTTGGCTTTGTTTGGCAAAAGGAGTGCTTTGCTGGGAAAATGGAGCATGGTGATCACCTCTCCTGACATCACAAACCACTTCAGAGTCACAGAGTTTATAACATCGACCTCAGAAAGTGGAAAAAAATGTAACTCCAACATCCTTGTGGAGACAGTAGCATTCTCCATGTTTCCCTGGCTCCAAGTGAACCTCTGCATCTGCTCCAAATAAATCCCTTCATCATCCCCCAGGGAAGGACTCAGTGGCCCTGCAGTTCCCTCACCAATGCTTCTTTTCTGCGATAAACCAGAGTGCAGGACTCAGGTTGTCATTGTTCATGATCTGCAGATGAGTTATGAGACATACTTCGGCCTCTCCTGAAACAGATGTCAGTCTTTTTAATAGAAAATTATTTTTATTGAGAATCTAACAGTATTATTATCTATAATATTTTCAGCTAATGTAACTGAACATTATAAAGTCAACTCAGTGATTTTTGTTACTATTATGACATGTCATTTTTTCACACTGTATAGTTGATGGTGAGGTGCATCTATCATGAAGGTGTAAGAGAAGGACCAAGGATTTATTGTAAGGCTAACACACGCTGCCTTTGTGTCTTGATTTTGTCACTCTACCACACTTCTTTGTTTTCCAAAAGCATATATATATATATCTGAAGAAAGTAATGGAAGTACACCTTGTCAATTGTGTGTAATCCTCACCAGGATTAGATTGCTGAGATCCTGTGCTGCTGAGGGTAGGACAGTATAAATGCTGTAGACATTCAGCCCTGGCAGGATCCATAAAAGCGGCCATGTCCCCATCACTGACATTCCCTTGGCCATGAGCACATCTCCTTGCAATGTGTGATCAGTCTAAGAACCAGTTTACATCAAGCTCACTAATCTTTTGTAGTAATTGTCACCAGTCACCACAAACAATAGGGTTTGATTGAGATTTCTTCTCTTTTGAAGGAATAAAATTGCAGTTTTTTCTTCCATGAAATAAGGCTCTCTGGTTTGTGATTAAGATATATTATATATCATCATTCATTTCCTTGTTTGTGTGCCTATATATATGATGTGCTCAGCCAACATTCTGAGAAATAGGTTTCTTACAAGAAAAATCTCTCACGCTTTGAGAAATTTTTGGCAACTGGAATTAACAATACCTCTTGTGTAAAGTTTAATAAGATTCACTTCCATACTATTAGTGGTTACAGGTAACACTCGCTTGGAGACAAATCTTATTTCCATGCAAATAGCTCTAGTTTTTTTGTACAAACACAGCTCATGACAGAGAAGATGCTAGAGGATGTACAGTTGCAAAATGGAGTTCTGAAGGTGTGAAATAGGATTGCAACAGGCAATTTTTTTCTGTTACAACTCACCATGACTCAGACCAAAATATTTTTGCATAACTTACAATTAATGTAAGATGGTACATTAGCATCTCCTCAGGGTTCCACTGTGATATAGACACCAACCATATTCAAACAATTCTTCATTTTACAAATAAACAAAAGAATGACTTTATGAAACCTTTTCTTCTAGGATTAAATAGGCAGGGGAGTTGAACAAGATGAACTTTAAAGGTCTCTTCCAACCCAAACTATTCCATAATTCTATGATTTTATGAATAGAAGGTTATTTTTGTACTAAGGTGGTAAACATGTTTATATTAAAACACAAATACTCCACCCACCTAAATCATATACACAAAAAACTTATATCAAATATAAATTTCAGGAGGCATTTATACATCTAACTTTGTCTCAGTTCTAATGAAACTGAGAGAGAAGAAATACATTTCAATGTATTAAAATATATTCCTTTTCCCCAGTTGAAACTGACACAGATTTCCCATATCAAATTAAACATCAGAGTTCAGCTATCGATAGTGCTAGTCCTATTTGGTTTTTGACTTTTTAATACACCTTCCACTTACAGTGTAAACACCACCAACATGCTGAATGTATAAAACCAATTAGTTATGAATCATGCTTTTTACCATAATTTTTCCAAACTATGGGACAGATGTTGCAGAGGTAAAAAGGGTCATGGTTTCTTCCCCAGATGACTACGTATTAAAAAGCTGAATCCCACCATATGTATACAACTCCATTTGAAATTTGGGATATCAGAAAGACATGAACTGTGATCATCATTTCAACTATATATATGTTAGTTTGTGTCCTTTCAAAATGGATTCTTTTCACTGTATTGTGTTGCCTTTCCCTGGAAAGAAAAACAAACAAAACCAACAAAAAAACCCCCAAAAATACAAACAAACAGTATAAGACTGAAATTTTCCATCATCCTCTTGATACCTGCAACTTTTAAATTAAGACTAATAAAGTTTATTTCAAGCTTTTTAAGAGATTGATTAGATCAAAAATCCTGAAGTTGTGGAAGACATGCCAAGGGTCTAACCCTTTACTCCTTGTTATGATATGCATATACTATAAGTTCAAAATGTTCCTATGGTATGCTTAGCTTAATGGAGCACAAACACTGTTTCACACAGGTATAATTCCTGTGAAACCACTGGTGTTAAACAAGCATAAAACTGGAGTACCAAAGTTTTAATTGCAATAATGTATTGAGACAGGGTGGAGGGAAAAGATAGAAATAAGTGCTAGAAGGCCTCCTGCAGCAAAGCAACTGTTGGTAAGAAAACTAATCAGACACAGTCGGAAACAGTCAGTTTTGATAGACTGTAAACAGTAAAAGTCATGATTTCTCTCTAAGTCATCTGACACCTTCATTACTGCAATTGCTTATTTAACCCCCCTCACATCAAGACACAAACAGAGCTTTATTAGCTCACGCAAGCTTATTTTTTGATCTGTATTCTTCACCAGTACTTACCAATTAACACTGTGCATCAACAACCTGCATTTTTAGCAGCTGCTGAGCTAAAAATGTATTCTAATAGTAGAACAGTATTCAGAAGTGTCATACTCCTTCTAGGAACATGACCAAGTGAAGTCACTATTATAAAATACATTTTGAATTACAGCTTTGTGATACCTGAAAGGGAAAAGTTAATCTGTAGACTTTCCATAGCTGCCCAGCTTAACAAACAATAAACTCTGTATTTCATTCTAAGTATCCTTGGTCCTTTTTTACAGAAGTTCTGCTAAGTAAATATCTCAGGTTTGTCTCACAGGTATCTTTCAAAATATTTAATTTTAAATTTTGATTTCTCATGCCACATTGGTTAACTCATCTGTAGAATCTTGGTAACAGGGTTGTTACAACCAAAACAGACTAGGGAAGTAAAAGAAGCCAGGTTTGTGAGGAGAAACAATAACATTTAATAGATCGGCTGTTGCACTTTATATGGAAAAGTATTCAGACTCAAGATTTTCTTAAAGTAAGAACCAGAAATAGCTAAGAAACTTTTGGCATCTTGTAATCTCATTTTGTGAGAATACAAAATTCCTGGATTCTGGCCACAGAGATCTGACAATTTTCAATGACATCTTTCCCACAGAGTTTTTATAACAGCTGTAGTGTGGCTTTATTTAGCCAAATGTCTGTATTACATGTTTATTTCCATCACAGTGCTGAGCCAGATGTTAAGTGGAAGGCTTGGAGGGATTTTTTCCTATTTTTCGATTGACTGAAACTTTTTCTGTCTGTCCCCTCCAGTATGTTGGCGCAGGTAAGAACACATTTGTATTACATACAAAATGCCAGTGAAATCTGAATAAGTTACTATAGGTAGCAAGAATGGTTAATGGATTCAATTATCAGAGGAAATATCATCAGTGTATTTTAGTATCATCAAATATTTTAAGCCTTTAAACAAAGAGTTTCATTGAGAATAGTATAATGTTCCTTCAAACTACATGCTATAAATTGAAAGGGAAAATGGGTGTATCTACTTTGCTTTGTCAATTCCCCTTGTTATTAGGCTGGGTGAAGAAAAAGTAGGTATATTTTCAATAGAACTGAAGTGTGTTCTTCAATCTGTCTTTGCAATATGCAAAAATCATTGACCTGTACTTTGAGTCTGATGGGAAGACCTCAGATGGAAAGCTAACAGCTCAATAGAGGTAACAAAAGTCAACTTTCTATTTTTTTTCCTGAACACTATCTTACATGTAAGAAATATAGAGCAGGTTGAAAAATGCAAAAGCTGAATCTATTACATGTTGCTCCATTATTTTCTTTTTTCATGTTCCATATTTCAGATTCTTTTTTAAGGTTTCTCCTTCTTGCACTGCAATTTTAGTTGATGAGTTTATCCAATAAAAGCTGTTTCTGCAAAGAATTATCATGGAGTAGGTAATGTTATATGTGAAAACTGAGTTGTAGCAATTTCTTCTATACCTTCAAAGAGTACAACTCTTATACTTTATGATCTCGGAGCAAGCGAGCAGCCCTTCTGATCCAAGTGAGTCTCCATTAAAATCTTGTAGTGCACACTAATGCAGTGTTCCTAAGGGAATGCCATGGTGATATTTAGCCTTGCCTGCCTGCTAAGAAAATCCCTGTCAAGTAGGAAAGGAAGCATCTGTATGCGTGGTTGAGCGGCATTTTTATGCTAGCAGATATTCTCAGGCTCTGAAAAGATTTAGATTAAGGAGGAATTGAATTTGAAAAAAAAAAACACCTGAGGAAAGGGCATTTGGGTCTTTTTTTGCTTTAGTTTAGGGGCTTAACTTGACATTTAAAGTAATAAAACCCCCCGCAAAATAATTTCTTGTCCAGGAATGCCATTATAACAAGTTGAACTCTTCCATATCGGATGAAATAATAACTAAATTGTGATCTTAATAGATTTCTCACTTGCTCACTGCAATCAGACCTACCTTTCTAACAGTCCTCATTGCTCATTAATTACATTTCCTCTCTTAATTTCTCCATTTCTTTCCTATTCCTTGAGGAGTATGGAAACCAGTACAACTAATCACCTCTGAATTATGCATGTGAATCATCCCAGAAACACGTGGTTGGGATCTTTCTCTAGGTCAAGAGGCCGTTTTAGATACAGAATAATTTCTCGGCTTGTGGTAGGGATTTATTGTGAACTTCAGTTCAGCCAGAGGCTGTGTTAACAACTAGCTCTTAGGCAGGAATTTTCATTCTAAACTAATTAGCATGTCCTACATCTTAAACCATTATAAATGAGAAATAATTTGAGATGACTGTCTTACCTGATCATTCTTTTCTTTCCTATTAAATGTATTTAAACTGAGAGCTTTAAAAATGGACTTCAATTAACATAATACCTTGACTTCTATGATTAAATACAATTTGAATATTTTTCTTGTACCATGTCATATTATGATGTGAGTTTCAAGAAAGATGTTACTTGCACAATGCATTATTTATGCCTGTGATTGTGACAAAGTTGTGATATGCAAATAGAAATACAATTAGAAGCCGAACATGTGACTAAAACTGGTATCTCTTTTCTTTAATATACTAATTCAATACCTTAGTTCAGCAAATTACTTGAGTAGCACTATACAGAAGACTCTCAGCATATCAAAATGTCACATTTGTTTGCTAATCCACAGTATTTTTCATTGTCTTGAATGAGATTCAGTTCAGGTTTTCTCCCTATATGGGTCTTTCTTTGTCTTACCCGTAAAAACAGTGATATAGTCCCTCTCTGTATCTATATCCAGTTCCTAAGTGTCAGAAGGTTTTTGGGTGCACACGAACAATATCATATGTGATTAGGATATGTCTTCGTTTTTTGTAGATCTGCAGAGACAGTCATATATTCTTTGTTTAACAACAAGCAACTGTGACTTTGCAAAGACTTATTAAGTCTATAGAGAATCCAGGCCTCAACTGTTGCATTCCTTCCTGTGAAACACAAGAAAACAAAAAATCAGGAAAAAAAAGTACATTTTTTATAAGAAATTTTCTGAAGAGAGATGAAAGCTGAACTTCAAAGATAAAGTGATTCACTTCAATGATACAATGAACCTGAAGGTAATGGGAAACAAAGTTTATATCAACCATATTTATGCTTTATGCTGCAGGGTTTTCTTCTGATTGTCATTTACACCAGACAGTCCAAGACCTGTCAAGAATTAGAAAAACAACTATACATGTGAGTGTGTGTAAGAATATGCATGTGCTCATTTTTATGTACATTGAGTGAATTAATAAACTTGCAGCAAAACATATTTTCCCAATGATATTTTATTTATAATGCAACATTGAAAATAATAATATGTGTTACATTTTTCTACCTAAAAATGTAGAATTCCTTAGTTTAGAGTGATATTTTAATATGTATGAGATTTTACTTTCTCTGGAAGTATTTTGTGACCCAAAACACTGATTATTCTTTACATGTCTGTATCCACTGATAGTTTTAAAAAAGTAAAATCAATGCATCTGCAATATTGCCAACATCTCAGTTTCTCTGGATCTGTAAACCTATACAACAAAACAACCAATGTGAAATTCCATTAGTCTGCCAAAAAACAGACAACCATAGTGAAAAGCTTTCCTATTTACTGGTATGTTTATTTGGAATATAGCACTGAGATCCCTTGGATGTTCAAGATCTAGTCCTTATTATCAGAGGAGAACCATATCAAATTACCAGATTCATAAATGAGCTAAATTTATGAAGCATCAGCTTAAAATTGAGCCTGGAACATGCTTGCATAATTTCAGTTATATGATAGCAAGAAACTTAATCTCATTTCTCACCTAAATTTATTCTTTGCTAATTTACAAAGACTTGTTTCCCATAAGTATTATCTTTTTTGTTTAAATAACTTTCTTTCTCCTATGTATTTATGCAGGATTCCTCATCAAAATAGAAAGATAATGGTGTATCTGAAGAGTACTTTGCTTTCACACATTGTCCGAATGTTTTCTAAACTGGAGATGAGCAGTTCATTAATTAAATTGTCTCCTAAGCAAATTAAGTCATTTGAGATACACTTCAAAATCCAATCTCTTGGAATTATTGTTCACTGGCAGTCAATACTAGTAAAAAAAAAACAAGATTGAAAACATTGATTTGCCTGGGTTACAGTGCAACCATCTTTAAGAAGTCTAAATAAATTTTTGTATGTGTTTGAATGGTTCAGTTTAAAACTTTCTACCACTACCAAGTACAGACAGAACATAAGATCTTTTCTAATTTACTTTTATTTGGTTTTATTTAGTTTCCTTGTGCAAAATATTATCAGTATGTACTAGTTTAAGCTTGTATCAAAGCTGCAGAATGCAAAGGAAAAATGACAGCAGGACAAGATGTCATTGGTAACTTATTTGTATAATTTACTTAAAATTACTGTCTCCATGAAAATCTTTAATCAACACATTTCTGAAAAGCTGCAATAGCAGAAATAGATCAAAAAAGAAAATTAAAAATAATAGTTAGTTTTTCCTCTTAGTTTATTGGATCTGGCTAATTACTCTAAGAGGTTAATAGAGTTCTAGTGCATCTAAGCTTTAAAAAATGGAAGTTTTTTGCAACATTTGAGCTGAAAATCTCAGAAAATTAGATCTGACCAAGCCTTTGTTTCTGATGATGATAATGTAGAAATTAGAAAAAAATATAACAATTCTCAAATTAAGTTTCAAATTTATTAATTACTGACGACTTGGATTGTTTTATTTTTTTCCAGAGCAGATTCTCCCACAATGGATAATACTCCACGAAGTTGTCTCTTGTAGTGTCACTCTTGTACTGCAAATAAGTCACAATGAGATGCTCTTTCAAACTCCTTTATTTATATCCAGTAATACAAAGAAGCCTAAAATAATAGTGGGTACTCAGGGAAATCCACAGTAGAAAGAAGTCCTCAGGCAGTTCAGAGTTAGCTGAAAAGAACACCCTTTATGCTGTATCTATGTCATGGGCTGAATTTGGAACTGCAGTTCCTGAGCCTGCCAGAGCTCCTCTATTGATGCACAGCTCTTACAAAATGTAATCAAACAGCCTAGATTACAATAGCTTGAAATCTGCTTTAAATATTGCCAGAGCCAGTGTAGAAGTCCTTGAAACCATAATCTTTTTCACTGTGGTCTGCTGTTGCAATTACAGAGTAAAGCTGGGCAGGAGAGGTTCTCCTTCATTGATTTCTTCACTTTTTACCAGAAAATAATTTAATAGTCTGTATGCATTATAAACATGTAGCATGCTGGTTTTACAGAGAAGTTTATCATTCAACAAACATAAAATTAGTATAAAACTCAGTACATCTTTGAAACAGAATTTCTGACAAATATCTCTCAGGGAATTGTTAAGAGGTAAGCAATTAGAAATATAACATAGACCATTTATATGGATTAGTCCTTTTTACAGAGATAAATTGTCTATTTGCCATGCACTTACTTATTAATCAGATCCTGCAAACCCATTTATAAAGAATAGCCAAGGAAAAGTCCCATTGAAAGGTTATTCTGACTTTACCGGGTGAAGTTCTGTTTGTTCCAACACCCAAAAGCAAGCTAATTCTCTCATATACGATTCCAGAACCCTTCAGAATGCTGTAAATGTGAAAAAGCTATTCAAGAGGGCTAAGGCCATGAAAATGAAATTTTGAATTAGCCATTCTTCAGGAAAACAAATTTAAATGGGGTCTGAAAGCTACAGAATGAGCAATACCAATTAAGTTTGGTCTTTACAGAATCAACCCCCTTCTCTATGAAAGTAGGGTACATTAAGCACTTGTATTCTCACCTGTACTGAACAAAGAATGAATCATAAATCAAAGAGCGGTGACCCAAGTAGTCCACTCAGCTGGATTTCTTTATTCTTGCACAGAAGTGGACTAATAATACAGAAGGTAATCCCTGTTGTAATCCTTCAGCTCTGGATGAAAGGAGACCCTCAGCCCCTCATTGTCACTGGCACTACACTTTAGCATAATATTTTAATATACATGACATAAATACACTAAGTCCTTGCATGGCTCTCTTCCTTCTTCCTTTTGAAGAATTAACGATGGTGACAGGCCAGCGTGTAACCTATACCACTCATTACTCACAGAGCAAATCAGAAGACATATAGCTCTCTTTATCCATGCTAGGGTTTTCCTGTGAACTGATCTCCATTTCATCTTCCTTAGGCTGGCAGAAGTAGCAAAGACAGGGTTGCTGCTGTCGCTCATCTGTCCAGTATCGCAGATGATGTAAGGGCAATATGAGGGCTGCATTTGTAATTTCCCTTGACTGCAGGATTAAGGAAGTTGGATTAAAAAATACAGGCTATAGCCACATAAAAAGGATGCAAGGATATAGGGGAAACTACCTAATAACGTGGGCAGTTGCCTTTTTAAGAATCCCATTTTGCTTTACATGCATTTTAGACTGGATTGAGTGGCTCCCTCTCAGTCCATCCCCAAGTTGGTATAGTATATTTGTTTCCTCAGCTTTTGAAAACTCAGAAGGGTTTGAGAAGCAACACAAGAAAAATTATCCAGACTGAAAAATCAGATCTTCCAAGACCTTCAAGAAAAAGGCCCTCAAAATCTCTAATCACTTTTCCAAAATGTCTGCAACAAAGAAGATACTTTCAGATACATTTAGTAATTTTGAAGGTGAAACTATATCGGAAAAACAGTGATTTAGAAGTGTTAAACTCACTCCGGAACATGAGTCCACTGGACACGGGGCTCCAGCACAATCTTGGAAATTTAGAGTAATTTACAAGATGATACAAGACAGACTGTTTCTTTAGCCTAACAAAGCAGGGCTGGGAGGGACATGCAGTCTATAAATACATCCTGAGAGGAGTAATAGTACTCTTACAATGAGAACATTAGGATAGTAACAGATGGTTGGTAGGGTGTCTTAAACGTTTCGACTGCCAGTAAAAAGAAGGTTCCCAACAAGTACAGCCACTAGATCTGTGCAGCAGCAGAATTAGGGGACAAACAACTCAGCTGTGCTCCTGAGGGAGCTTGTTAAGTTAATGAATGAACTTCCATGATGTGAGGCCCTCAGACAGCAAGAAATGGCTATTTCTTCTCAAAGCAAGAGTCTTAAATCTACAGGGAACAAAAGGCCATATATAAATTATGTTTAACACCAAGTACTTTTTTGAAGATAGTCTTCATCTACTCTACCTCAACATTTACCAGTTTCTTCTTTCTTACTACATACTTCACTTCTCAAGACCAGAATTCTGACACCAGCTTTGGAACACTAAGTACAATGCACTGCTCTGGAAGGAATCATCAGATGGAAAACTACCAGCACCAAGTCCAGAATTTTTCAAACTCTTCTTACTTTTTAACCAAGACTCACTCTTTCTGCATATATTATTTATCCTTTTCATGAAGAATCTTTCTAGAATGTAGCAGTTTGCTTTCTATACTCCCTAATAAGAAGCAAAATTGCTTGACTAAAAGAGTATGCAGATGTTTTGGCTGTGATTATGGGAAGAGGGACTCTCTGAAAGACAAAGACGAAGAACTGTGTTAGAATAGAAACAAATGGTGATAGGACATCTGTCAAATATACTTGTGACCACTTTCTGTGAAAAGCAGTTCAATAGTATATAAAATAAACAAACATTTATATGGAGCCTCCCAGGGTCCATATAAATGAATTCTCCTCTATCAAAAAGCTGATGTGTCACCTCCCAGTTAATAGCTTGGCTATTTCATAAACTACTGACAAAAGCTGTTGCTCTGAGTACATTTCCTAAGTAGAAAGGTCGTCACTGATACATCCCATGTAACAACAGAGACTCTTTTTAGTTTCTGCTTTCCCTCCATTCCAAAACCAGGATATGTGTCAGATAAGAGAAAATTATTATTAAGTAATTGTATTTACATACTAAACGCATTTATATATGACATTTAGAAATAAGTTAGGCTCTTAGAAGCTGTGGTCTCTTTGAAATGTGAAACAGGGGTTCTAAACATCCAGACCAGCTCCAGAAAAAGATCCAGAAAATGTCTCTTATGCACCATCCTCATGTACACTCTTTTAAGCATATTATCCTGTGCAAAACTCTATCTAATACTAAATAATTCACTCAGTGGGGAAGAACAAGTTTCTTTTTCTCCTTTTTTCAACTCATTATAGAAACAGTCCCCATTCTTACTCAAAAGAAAGCTGTACTGAAAATACTGTTCTCACCATGGTAATGTTGATATTTAGATATTCATCTCTTTTACTGTATCATTATGATTTATGTCACATTGAGTTTAATCTTTGAATAATCAGTCATATTTTAATTTACAAAAGGTGATTAATTAAGTTATTGAAAATACTTATCCTCACAAGGAAAAGTTGCTTTTCCCCTCCCTACTAAGTGATCTGCATACATATCTGTACAAAACTGAAATAGCACTTTTTCTGTTTGTTTACTTTAGAAGCGAAACATATATCAAATTATTCTTTGGACTTTTTTAAAGACTGATGTAAAAGCTGAGTGTCTAGTTTCCTACCTCCAGTTCCAAACCAGCTTGGCAACTTGGTAAGTGATTTGTCTGTGACTGATCTAGAGCAGAAATGAGAAAAACTGAAAATATTGTAGTTGCCTGAGCCAGTGCAAGCCCCAGGAGGACGTAAATTCTGTTTGATGTACCCAAGGAAAGGTCAAACTTCTGTGCCAGTCATATAGCAAATGGGAAATCTCTCATGAGAAGTCAGGGGTAGTTGGTGAGCAGAACCCAAGTTACTCTTGCAAATCTGGTTTGCCAGGTTCTCTGCAATACTCATCTCCATCAACCAGGACCGGTAGTTGTTAGATTGCTGCACCATAAATTTAAGGTCTCCTGTAAGTGGTCCTCTCAAAGGCATAGGTATATACTAGCTTTGCAATGCAATGGTGCAATTATTAAAGACTGGAAAGCTTGTGGTAAGTGAAGGAGGGAGAGAGAAAACAAGGGAAAGTAAAGAGGTAGTGGAAAGCACAGGTAATATCACAAGAGACAGTTGACAGTCTTTTCCATCTCCCTTCCCTGAATACTTTGCAAGGAAAAAAATTATTCCTGTATACATATATCTCTTCCCAAAAGGTCCATCTCTGGGGAGAATTCAATATGTCCATACATGAAGTTACACCTATGCTTTGGATCCAAGTTACTGATTTTCATATTTTTAAGCATAATTTTTTTTCTCAGACTTTCAGGTGGAACAAACACTCATAGCCCCTCAAACTCATTTAGATTATCAGAGGGGCTGTTAGAGTTTTGTTCATTTTTAATGTGCTTTTACTGGTTGTAATTTTAAATTGTTTTGTCAGTATTTGCAACTCATGATTTTATTCACAATCCTGAGGGTTGTTCTTGAGTGGGTGATGAATGTACAGATGCACCCAAGCATGCAAATCCTCTCCATGGTTTTATGACCAGAAAATGTGCTCTTCTAGTCCTGGTGAAGATGTACCAAGGTGATTCTCTCCCTTTCTTAAAGAGTTCCAAGCAGTAGCTTTAAAAAGCAAACCCCATTCAATAAAACAAAAACTAATTAGTTCTATCCTGTAAGATCACATGTATTCCTACCCTGTATTAGAAGTGAAATTCTGGTAAAACATGGTGAGATGTTTCTTTATCATATACCCCAATAACGCTTCACTGTTTTATTCCTTCCTCTCTAGTGATTGCATTCTCTGTCAGTGACGCTCTTCAAAATCTCCTGGGTATTTGTTTCCTCTCAGCAGTACTCCCGACACTCCCTTTGCGGCTGCCCCTTCCATTCTCCTAATTAATGCAATGCTTTGATTCCACACTTATGACATTTTGCAGGTGGGCTGTAAGGTTGGTGACATGTGTCAAGGTTCATTGACAGGCTGAAAATTTGTCTCATTTAGCGAAATGCTGCAATTTCTCTTCGTTTTTATCATTTAACCTTATCATGACCGCTTGCCTATGGAGTTGAGGTGAACAGTGTTACGTCTTCCACAATTAATTCCTCTCAGTGTATTAATTGGGCTTTAAATCTCCTATAGAATGCCAAAAGTTGCTATGACAAGTTAAAAGCCATCCTTTAACACAAATATCAAGTCAGGTATTGTATTCTGGAGGTTAAAATCTCTCCTGTCAGTGCTAGGTTTCGCTAAAATGTACATAAAATTTAGCATGCCTTTTAGACTGTCTCAATTTGCTAACTCTCAGAGGAACCTACCATGGTATTATTAAAATGAAATTATTAATTTTATTTTAAAAAAAAAATATATATACACACAGATATATATATATGATTTCTAATAAGTGTCCATTTTTTTCTTTCTAACGACTCCATCTTCATTGGAACACAGAAAATGCATGTTCCAAAGTTCTGTGGTTTTCTATGGAGAACAAAATATCAGGAAGATAATATATTAGACATGGAAGACAAGTTCTTCCATCAGATGTCTTATTGGTAAGCAGAAAAAAAAAATTAAAAAAGGAACATTTAGAAAAAATATTTCTGGAATTGCAGAATCAAAAGTTTGATCATTCGAATTTTTGTTACTTTAAACTGAGTGAATGAAGATCACATATATTCAAACAAAAAATTCTGTGTATAAAGACCATATGCAGCTTTGCTTCTAGTTGGGTTTTTTCACTTATTTTTTTCAAAGATTACTTATCCCAGAAATACCAATATAGTTCAAACTACAACGAAGAAAAATTCTAATTAAATACTATAGCATTAGTCCGTTAGTATCCTTCAAGTATTTACAAAGATGTTTTTACACTGAAATGTTCATAATACGATAGGAATTGGGGGTGGAAAGCCACTTTTCAAGAGAAGACTTCAAAATTGCATCTAACTTCTGTGGACCACTCATTTGCTTAGACTAAAATAGATTCTGTCAAGGCTAGATAGAAATAGCAATATTAGCATCTGATCCATGCAAGTTGATTTTCTTTCTACATGCAGTTGCCAATATTCCAAAAAGTTGCAAATCAGAAGGCTACATATTTATGAGAACTAGTCTCCATAAATCTCAAATTTTATCATGTTAGAAGTTTCATTCTAAATGGGAAAAGTAAACTTGTCAGTGAAACTTGCAAATCAGTTTTATCACTGTCTATGTGTGCATATGTATGATTTATAACTATGAAATTCCAAATTGAGCTTGTAAGTAGGTCTGATAAGTTTTCCTACTTCTTTTTCTAGGCGGTAAAAGGGGAGTCACAAGATTATTATGGCTGGTATCACTCAAGAATATGGATTTCATATGTTGTGCATGCAGTACCATGCACTGTCCTCATTGCAGTGGAACTATTAGTCTTACAACAATAAATGATTCTTTAGAAAATGATCTAATTGATTAAATCCACAAACTTAATAAAATACATCCAGATTTTGATTCACAGCAACAGTGTTGTGAATCAAACAGCTGGTAATTTCTAGTTCCACAGTCATCTACAGTGATAGGAAACTACAGAAATGGGAACTGGAGGCTCATTGGCTCATCTTTCTAATATAACATAGCATAGATCAGTTAAAAATATTATCTTCCTCTACTATTATAGTAGAGACAGGACTTGCTGGGACCTCTACTGTTCCAGTTACCTGTAGCACTGATTCAAACCAGCAATTGTTTGCCATGATAATAAAATTATTTATTGTCTGCATGTCTGTAAATTACATTCATCCTAAAAAAATAGTAAACTGTCTTCAGATCTATTTTATATATAAGCAATAATTTCATCATCAAAGCTACAATTAAGTGTAGAATAACTGATGACTTTAGGCATCAAACGAATCAAGGGATTGCATTCTTTTAGTGCTTTGTCAGCTCCACCACATACAAAACACAATTGAAAATAAAGGATACATTTTTGGTCTTAATATGATTTGTATGTTGTGAAATATTAAAAATGTGAACAGAAAGGAAAGATGCTTCTGGACGTCAAATTTGTAATGCTTTTTTATTTTCTCTAATTGCTTGGTAAGCTGCTAGAAAAGCTTTGCCTTTTTCTTGGCAATAACCTTCAGAGATCTTTGTAAAGCAGTTTTACACAGTTTGCACATTCT
The DNA here is from genome assembly GCF_001715985.3 of Manacus vitellinus. Taxonomy (NCBI): domain Eukaryota; kingdom Metazoa; phylum Chordata; class Aves; order Passeriformes; family Pipridae; genus Manacus; species Manacus vitellinus. Next base: position 4,277,014 of record NW_021940604.1, on the reverse strand, counting down.
TTTCCTCATGTTTTTACATGCTGATTATGGAGCTATCTGGAGATGTATTCCTATTATCCTACATGTTTGTCTGAAGTTGTACCACATCTAAAATAAGCCAATTAATTAGTCAAGATGGGCTCTTTTCAGCTGCACACTCATTTTCAAATGAATTTATTGAAGGAAAGGATTTACAGCATATGGACTCACAGACTTCTCATAAGTTAAACTGGCATCCATATGTACAGCTTTCAGTAGAGAACTCTAGAGTAATATTTACAATGTAAATATCAACTTTTATTACATAAGAAACAAATATATCACAACTGTCACTTCACAACATATTTGTTCTGGTTTGATGACTAAAGTCATCTCTTTGAAATACCATGTGGAACTCAAAAATAGCTTGTTCTTGTCATAGACTTTACCAGGTGTCCTTCAGAGGTCCTGAAAAGCAAAGGAGAAATATGCTTTAAAAGTGCTGCACTACTATTTCTCTTTTAGTCAATGCCAGAAGTTTTAGAAGGTTCAAAATCCAGGAGCAGATATGTTTCATGATAATCCTATCTAGAAAGAACATTTCTTTCCAGAACCACATCACTTACAAATTATTTCAATCCTCAAAGCATAAGCAGTTTATGTCCTTTCTAATATTTGGGAACTTAAGAAGAACTGGAAAGGAAAAGAATATTTTCTCTTTTTTTTTAAGTCTAGTAAGGAAACAAAGTTTGGAGAAATGTCTTTTCTTGTATCATCCCCAGCTCCTCCCCCCAAAAAAAAAAGTTATCCTCAAGAGTAGTCTTTTAATCTTTTTTCTTGCTTGTATTTGAGACATAGCTGAATGCCAAAAACCATACTACCATCAGTTTGATAATGCACTTTTAAGAATACCAAACTCAATTAACTTTTATGTTTCTATGTTACCTTTTCAATGTTATATTCCTGCAAGTGTTGATGAGAAAGGTTTCCATTTCAGTAAACCAAGGAAACGCATTTGTGAATGATTTTAGAAAAAAAAATAGTGGTAGCTAAATAGAAAACAGCAACTGTAATATTTGCATGTCAGATGATCCTCCCCTAGGTAGGGGTCAAGTGCTTTCTTTATGCATAAAGTTCATGTTGCTGATCCTCTTAGTTCTGGGGGCAACTCCTTTCTGATGAAATAGATGTTAAACAAAATCTGCAGCATTTTTTTTTTAATTAAAAGAAATATCCTTGAGTTTGTTTTCTGAAGAAATAATAGTCTTTGTAATTAAAAATGAGTCAGTTCTGGTTTTATTCTACAGTGCACACTGGTTGAAACACCCCAGTGAGTTAGGTGCATTATTAACAGTGGCATTTAATTATGAATTTTCAATAAAAGCATTCATGGGATACCTTAAATCTTATTATTAAAATTATTATTTTATTCAGACACAATCTCTATAACATAAGCATTTCATGGAACATGACTCCCTTTCCTAGATGATTCTGATTTTTAATAGATCACACTTCATATACAATTAATCTCATTTTATGGGTCGAGTCAAGTAACAGACAACAAGAGGAAAGAAAATCTGGGCATACCAGAGGGAGGTGGCTCAACAGCTCATCTACAGAATCATAGTTTTCTGAGAAGGAAGGTTCAAGAAGTTCTGCTTCATCTCGAAGTTTAGCAGGGTTTAGCTCTTCCTGGCTGTTGTGGATCAGAAATAAGTTTTATTGCTCTCAGAAGAAAAAGCAAACAAGAAAGCAAAGCCGCCTTCTAACTGTAGCTTCTGCACATTTTTTTATATTTATACCAAAGTGTTATAAAATGTGAAATAGCATGTTTAATGAATGAAGAGCCATTTAAAAGCAGATGTCTAAATGAGTGAATATATAGACAGAATACAGGGTCTACAAAAATGTATGCTCGCACTTCTCACCTATACTGATTAGGACATATGGCCTTCTATGGACTTCTAAATTTTCATTTCATGTGTTTATTTAGAGGAAAATTTTCAATAAATTTCTTTATAAAATTGTTTCTCATGTTCCATAGCTCTGTGGATTCTTTCCTTAGGAAGATTTTTCATAAACAAAAACATTTCTGAATCTGTCAGAAGCTTTTTAAAATTACCAGAAGCAGTCTCCTCTTTATTCTTTTATTCTAATTTGATTGTAGTGTCTGTTCCAGTCAGGAAGAAAATGTTGTCTGTATTTGAAAACCATGCTATAAACTATGCTATCAAGTCATTAATGTTCATTGCCTCTTGTTTGCCCTCTCTGTATACATAAATGGATATAAACCTTTTCTGTCTTAATACCACAAAAGTATGGAAACAATATATATTTGCTTTCTTATAGTACCTTCTTTTTCCAGTTAAAACTGAGTTTAAGTATTTCTTCACAGCCATCTGCTTTCGAAAGCGGCTGTAGTTGTCAGTGAAGACAGCATCAGAATGGCGTTTGACAGGACTGTCCTGAGAGCTGGTAATACACAATTATGAAGAAAAAATTAATAGATAATATCTGGTTAAAAGTAGATACCTTTAAATGAGTGAAACAAACTTTACAATACTGATTAGCTAATAAAATTAAATTTTCATTTCAGCTTTCATTTCCAACTATGACTTTGGATCTTTCTTCTGTTGAAAAGAAGCCACGGCTTTTATTGCTTACTGTGTATTTTAATAACAAGGATCAAATTCCAAAGATTAGTATTCAGTCTTTTTGGGCACACCTTCCACTGATTTTTTTTCTCCTACTCAACTTTGCCATGGTCCATGCAATTAGGATCCATACTCAATGATTTCTAGATCACTTGTCCCAGGAATTCTGCAAGATCAAGTGGTTGAGTGTGGAATTCATTACTCCCTCCTATCTGTTCTCATAGCCCAGATTACTATTTAAATAAAAAGATTTTATTCTGATGTCTATAATTTTTATAAATATTAGTACAAACTGTGTAAAATTTTAGTACAATGCCAAGGTGCAGCTTGGTTTAAGTCACAGTAAGTCTTAAAGGACCCCATCACTGTTCATATTGAATGCTGTGAAGACGGAGCCTTCCATGGAGGAAAGTAAAAATGTAGCATCCCATAAGTAGCTATAACTACTTGTTCTAAGGAGGTTTCAGAAGAAAAAAACACACCTTGTGAAATCCAAACCTGGAGGCCTATTTTTCATTCACAACCTTGGGAAGTCTCAGTGTGTTCTGTTTTAAATTATCTATATTAGTTTATAACATATGAGAAATTGGAATTATATGTTCTGGAACAAAGGCAGCATTAACACAAATGGAGGACCTAATTTTTACTCAGCTTTTGAGTATATGGAGTAGCCTCTCAATGGAACTGTCATAGTGGATCAATCCAAAGCGTTCTACTAATACATTCTCAAAAGTAACCTGTAGCTGCTGCTTAGGGATATGAAAACAAGAAAAGTATACAGTGATCCTTCCCAGCACCCCACAACCATTAGTTTATGAATGTCCCAGTCTGGAAATTGCATCCAGACCCCTTGTCTATGAATTTTGCTCTTTCTTTTTTGAATCCTGCTACAATATGGATCTCACAAACATCTGGTAATATGTTCTACAGTTGAAAAAAACAATTCCTTTAAAATTTCACTATAAACCAATTTTTTTTTAATTTCATTGAGCATTTCCTTGTTGTTATGTAAGTACTGAATAATCATTCACTTTGTATTTACTTTTGCCATTCATTCACCAAGCTAGTAAACACACAACCAGAGAAAAAGAATTAGCAAATTACCATGCTAATCATTATATTTTCCATGCTAATCATTATAATATATTTTCCATGCTTTGTACAGTGTCTATTGCTCTACCTCTCACAACTGTATCAGGAATAAATAGTAACATAATCATTTAGTAATATCACTAAATACTTATATAGGATTTTCAGCTCCTCCATAATTATAGCATCTTCTTTTTCATTATCTCTAAATCACAAAAAGGAGAACTTAGGTACAGAAAAGAGAAAAGATGCCAGTGAAGACAGCTAGGAAAAAAATCTACCTAATGTAAGTGTCACCTCACCTAACTCGTTTTCTAATAAGCGAATGCAGATATCTCTTCACAGCAAGTTTAGCCAAAAGATGGCTGTAGACACTGGTGAAAATTCCATCAGCATGCCTTGCATTTCTGAAATGGACAATAAATAAACTCTACAATACAGCCTGGGTTCATATCATTTTGATAACGTTCATTTTGTAATCATACTGCTTTCCTTAATTTATCTATTGTACATATTAAATTAAACTAATTTCATAAAACAGCTTCCAGATTTTCACAATATAATTTTTAGCCCTTCCTGGAAAGTGAACGCATTCATCATGCCAGAATGGCAATGCAGTCAACATTTCTGCCAACATCCCTACTGCTACCAGTACTCAACCAGCGGCTGTGTGTTTTTCTTCTGTAATCGAATCTTCCTTTCCTGTTTCTCAATTTGAAAATGTGAATGGTATAAATCAAGTAGTCCATCATCATTTGTATTTATGATAATGAAGAAACTCACGTATCAATAATTCTGGACAGATCAAAATAGAATTTCTCATTTTCAGGTAGTGTGTTCTGCAAAATGTCTGATTCTGATTTTAATGACCCACGGGCATGGTCAGGTTCACTGGCTCCATCAAATGGCATTCTGTTTCCCAATCTGTTGGAGAAAGAAACCATATAAAGTACAGCTAGCTGAGGACATTCAACACTTCAATGTAGCTTACATTTTGGTTTGTGTCAAAAATGCACATCTACCTACTTTAATCTGTAAGGCATTTTAAAGAAGTCTAGATAAAATAAAAGTCACTTTCAGGTAGAATAAATGCTGAATGATAGATTAATTGACTTAGATCCTTCTCTCAAATGTATATTTTCTAGATATGTGTTGTCATCGCACGCAGTTTATTTCAGTGAACAGTGCATAATGTGTGGTGATTACAGCACAAGTGACAACCACGAAACTTTTTCTAACAACTATATTTTGTATAAATGACGGATGGAATTAACAGCCACTACGCTTGCAAAGTGAAAACAGTTCCTGTGACGTACTAACCTCCCAGTTAAGATTTAAGATATGCACTGAAATGCATAATGAAACAATTCTTAGGCCTTCTCCAAAGAAAACAAATACATCAAGAACTTTAAATTAAATATACGAAGTTCAGTCATGTATCTCTATGTGTTTTTATTCTCTCATAAATATTCACATTTAATCTCTTAAAATGTTTATCACATCAACTGCTTTGAATAAACTGATTTACAGTTACTTCACATTTTCATATACTGCTGTTTCCTATGACGTGTCTTATTTTATCAAGGGCAGTGTGACTGCATAGCAGTGGTATGATATCAGACATTCCTTCTGGCTACTCTTATGTTCTCTGGCAGACAATAGGCTCCCATCACCGTAGGAAACTCCTGCATGTGATGATGTGCAGAAATCACACATTAAAAGTAGGATAGGCTATCACTCTTGTAATTTTGTGGTCACTATTGGCACTGCTAATGTATCTGAGTCATGTAAGACTTCTGTCTGGTAAAAAAATCGTGCTAAGTTGCTGCATAAGATAAACCAGTTCAAGTCACACCTTTTGTAAGTCAGTCACCGTGCTGGTTTGCCGTACTGCTTACCATTGGTATTTATACACATTATATTCCTCTTACCTAAATGTAAACCGTACCGTTCTACCATCCGATTTAACTTAGCTGAACAACTAATAGGAACTTCAACCAGCCAAAGCACTTAGCGGTACAAAACCTACACACCGGTCTGTTCCGACCGACACGCTCACGTCCCAGGGCACACCGTAACCCACATCCCCTCCGCCTCCCGCACATACCGCGGTCACCGCTTCCCAGCCCGTGGGGCAGCCGCCGCGGGAGGTGAGTCCATGTCCCGGGGGCTTTTACAGGTGAGATCAGCGGGCACCGGCCGGGACACGCCTGACCGGAGCCTCGCCTTGAAGACCTCGCGCCCCCTCCCGTCCCCGGACA